>NC_066581.1:296315535-296560535 GCF_024323335.1 Lathyrus oleraceus | reverse complement strand
CCCCTTTATACGTAGTTATAGATTATTATATATTTCAATAACATATATTAATATGAATTTGTAATAAAAAAACCTAAATAATATAATATATATATATATATATATATATATATATATATATATATATATATATATATATATATATATATATATATATATATATATATATATATATATATATATATATATATATATATATATATATATATATATATATATATATATATATATATATATATATATATATATATATATATATATATATATATATATATATATATATATATATATATATATATATATATATATATATATATATATATATATATATATATATATATATATATATATATATATACCGACCCAATCATATCGGAGACCTCGTTCTAATTTTAAAAGTAGGTTCAAACTTTTAAAAATACAATTATAATAATTAAAAAAATATATCAAAAATACAATTATATATTAATTAAAAATAAATTTAATTACAATTATTTTAAATTTTGATCAATCTTTATTTTTGTATGTATTAAAATTTTATCATAACATTTTTTAATTATTGAGTTTTTTTAATAACATCTTATTTATTTTTATTAATATTTATATAAAAAAATTAAATTTTTCAAATTTTGGGGCCTTATAAAATGTGAGGCCCTGTGCTGCAGCACATGCTGCATATGCACAAGGCTGGGATATATATATATATATATATATATATATATATATATATATATATATATATATATATATATATATATATATATATTAATTAGAATTTTTTACTCAAATAATCCAATTTTTCAAAAAAAATCTCAAAATAACTCACTTTTCAGATTAATTCCCAAACTACCCAACTTTCAAAAAAGCGTCAAAACGTAGGTGTAAGATGAATTAGCATCTACCCCTAATTTTAAAGAGGGGGCGCCAATTGAATTGGCTACAGCATATGGTGCTGCTAATCCAATCGGCGCCTGTGTGTAGAAAATGAGAGGACGCGACAATTGGCCTGACTCCTCTGTGTATTATGTAATTTTTTTTGTACAAATAGAGGTGTTGTGTGATTCATTTTTCCACGTCTCTTTTCATTATATTGCGAACATGGTTCGTCTTCGTCGTCGCTATGGAAACGTGATTTATTCGAGAGACAAGCCTCCGATGGAGATGCTCTTCTGGAATATATGTCGTTTCGAGCAACTACAGAGGGAGTTGGTTCGTTGGTTAGACAGAAACGTACTTGAAGGTGAAAACATTAGAAGTATTGAGAGACTCGATGTCGTACGTGGATGAGTGCGAGTTAGAAATGATAAGGATGTTAGAGAAGTGATGTTTTGACCAAATGATATCAGTTTGATTATTGTAATCAGTTAGAAATATTGTTTTTAAATGTTGTGGTTAAGTATTTTTATTTATTTTGATATTTCTTATTTGTGTTATTTATTTAGACCTGTTCGGTTTTAAGTGTGTTTAAGTTGGAGTGATGTTTGTTGTTAACCTTGTTGTAACAAAAAATTATTAATATATCAAAAACAAAGGTTACAAAAATTGAAAGGAGGTACTAAATTATGATGCAGAGGTTGCTCCGAGATTGGGACATTTTTTCTTATTGTGTCCGGGTTGACGACATATACTACAGAATCTTATCATTTTATCAGCCGTATCTATTTCTGTTCTAATAAGCGTGATGTTTGGCCATTATTTTTTCTTTCTTCGCATCTCATCGTTGTTCCAAACTATGTCCCCTTGATATGGAGGCCAATATTCCTCTATTGCTAGCATTAAGAAGCTTTCGTTAGAGACATTCATGATGGTAATGGCCTTGTAAACATCAGATATATGGTTGTAAGCGTCCTGGAGAGTATGTGTGCATGCCGCAATGACATGAGAGCAAGGAATACGGAAGACCTGAAATTTTCCACAGTCGCACTAACTTTTGTTTAGTCTGACAACATAGGATAAATTTGGCGCCTGCTTTGGAATTTTGTACATAGACGTCAGTCCATTTGGCGCCTTCTGTATAAAAGTAAGTGTCACATCTCGAAAAAGTAGGCTAAAAGTAGGCTAAACCTACGGGGCTTGTTCTCCCCAGCAGAGTCGCCACTTTTCTGTAGCGGGGTTTTCGTTACCTTTAGGTTTATTGACTAAACCAAAAGTCAACATACAATTCGAGTCGCCACCACACTTTTATTTGTCCAAAGGAAAGACTAAAAAGCGAACAAAAGCCAAGTAAGAAGTTTTTCAAATCAAAAACTAATAAAAATGTCAGAGATCTAGGTAAGGGGGTTGGTTATGAAATGGGAAGGTTTTACACACCCAAAACATCCTTAGTACTCTAAGGGAACCCTTTTTGCAAATATGTGTTGTAGGTTGGTATTTGTGAAAAGATTTGTGCAAAAGATTGGAAGGATGAGAAGAGAATAGATTATATTTACAAATTTTGTTGTTTGAATGGATGAACCCATTGCCTACGTACCATCACAAAGTAGGATCAAAACCTCGTAGTTCGTGGTAAAAATCTCAAATATTGGTGAATTGATTTTAATCAAAATCCTTAAGGTCTTTTCTTATCAAAGGGAGAAAACTCAACCTAAACCAACAATCCACCATGTGAGGAAGGCTTCAACATGCTAGTGAGGGGTTAACCCTATAATAAGCATGGAAGGCTTATAATCCAACACTAAGGATGAGGTGAGATTTACATCAACCACTATGATAACTCAAACCTATGACCAATGTTTTTGAAAAGAGTTTAACAAGTGGCCATTGAAACCACAAAAACAACTTGAAATGGGTTATATTTACAAGTTAAATTTATTTACAAAATGAGGTCAAAGTTGGATTAATGTTTATTTACAATGAGTATTTATGAAAATGGTTTTGAAAAGTCAAAGGCCTAAGGCCTAGGTTTCTAATTTGAAATAAAGTCAAAGTTTTGAAAATGATTTTTGGCTTGGTTAGAGGGGGGAGAAGAGAGAAAGGCTATTCCTAAAGCATACAAAGATAAGAGGGGAGAGGTAACCTTTGGAGTTCCTTTTCTTGGAGTCATATAGAGATGACTCAAGATGCTCTTTTCCTTTGGATTTAGCACACAAAACAAGCAATCAAATAATTGGAATTCAAGCTCCTAGGATCTCCATTTGGCTTGGCTCTTAACTTGGCTACTCATGACAATGGTCCTCTTTTCACAATCTTAAGATGAGGTTCCTATCACACAAAAGCACACATCAAAAAGCTCACAACACAATAAAGGGAATGGACAAAGAATAAGTTTGAGGAGAAGTCCTTTGAGATCAACTTTGAATTTTAGCATTCTAAAGGCATGAGGCCTAGTTGTTCTTCAACATATTTTACATTCTAAAGGCATGAGGCCTAGTTGCTCTTGAACTCCTTTAAGCATGGGAAAATCCTAATTCTACGTCCTTTCTCCTTTTGCATTTTGGTTCACATTAAAACAAACACAAAACAACACAAAATAGCAATATATTTATATACAATAATGGGCTCAAATGAGCAAAAGAAAAATGACATAAGCATAAAATATGTGCTCAAGTGAGCAAAATAAAAATCAAGATGAATAATGAGCAAGAAATAAATGACATTAAAAGTAAATGACAGGAATTTAAAAGCTCAAATTAAACTTAGTAGTTAGTAGAGTTATGTTAGCTTGTCATAAGACAATGTAGCGCTATGTTAACCAATCGTAAGTGGACTAATATAGTAGCCACACCTATCTGAAGTCGGTCAATAAGAATATAGGCAAAGAGCACAAGTTAGAGGTCATGACTAGTAAGCCAAGCTCCATAAACTTGCCATGCCAAACAAAAAGGGGAAGGGCCTTGTATTGACTTTTGGTTATTTGCTTGACCAAGAAGTTGAAGGAGAATTGCCATCCAAGGTGCAACGGAATTTAAAAATTTCTCCATTTAGTGATCCTTACGAATGGGCATGATCAGTGATAGAATCTGTTACCTCTTGTGGTGATTCAAACCTTTGGTGCAGATCTCTGATAATGATCAAAACCTTTGATACAGATCCACGGGGAGATCACGAACGTTGAACGATGACAACGTCTTTACTCAGTCCACACGAACGGATTCCTTCAATCGCAGTGCTAGCTGTTATGAATGAAGGCTTTGAGTGAGAGAGAGATACGAAATTCTAACTCTTCAGTTGTGTTTTCTGTCTCAGTGAGTTACTGTGGAGTGACAATGCTTCTACCCAAGGGGTTCTATTTATAGAACCACTTGTGTGGGCTTCAAGCCAAAAAGCCCACTTAAGTGCATTTTGGCCCATATCTCATAATATGCCAAAATCACTTAAGTATTTGGTACCTTACCATATTTCGTATTCTACTTAAGTACACCGTACCTTACGATGTTCCTTAATTATTCTATCTCTCATCAATCCGTCCTTTGTGTGTGACCCTATAGGTTTTCGCGACGTTGGCAATTATATTAAATCACGCATTTAATATAATAAACAGTGAGCGGTATCTAGCAACACATCACTGCTACCCAAGTCACGAAAATGTCATGTGATCTGACAAAACCTCCTGTGATAATAATTATGTGTATAATTACCCCTTTGCCCTTATGTCTATATTGAACACAAGGTATAGACCGAGTCACCCTTGTCCAGTTCAATATTGGGCCCATAGACATTTATCCTGTTACGCAGGATTGGCAAATTCCATCTAGGACACTCATGTCCCTCAGCATGCTTCGTGGAGTACCCATCAACTGTCTTTATGGTTATCCAGTTACGGACAACGTTAGATCAGCAACAAAGCACTCGACTCTACATCTAGGATCCATAGTGGTTTCAGGTCGAAGAGTGGTATACACTATTATCACCATGAGAATAACTTATGACACTTTGCATAACTTTCTATATAGTATTCTCATAGCGGGTCAATCCGGTATAAATATTACTCCTAATATTCATACCTATGTTTAAGACTTGATAACTCTTTATCCATGATCCATGAGATGTGATCATCAGTCTACAAACATAATAGTCTTAATGCTTTAATGTTATCCCACTTCACATTAAAGCTCGACTACAAATACTTTAAGAATAGTGTCCTTATGTTTAATGTGTTCTCATGATTAAGTCACACTTAATACATTAAACAGACTATCTATTCCAGGGACTTTATTAATCAACCATAATAAAGAAAATGCCTTTAAATAATTCGATACAAGTACCAAAAGTATTGGCCTTTAGGGCTTACGCCAACAAAAGTAACCTACCTTTGACACAAAATAACTTACTTGATCATGGATCAAGTTGAGTTTGGTTTGGATCAAAGAAGATTAAACTCCTATTTGTCAAGACCAACCTCAAGACTTTAACTCATTGGCCATTGCGGGAAAGAAAGGGATGAAGATGAAAGGGAGGGGGTAAGAAGTCAACAACCAATCCCAATTGATCGAAGTTAAACCAAATCAACCTTGATCAACACCAAACAGAAGAGGAATCAATATAACAAGTCAAGAAGTCCACAATATTTTTTTGGTATTTTTTGAATTAAAGGAAAATACAAATAAAAATAAAGTTGAACCTCAAATTTAATTCAAAGCAACTTCAAAAAGTCCAATTAAATGTTCATAGGTTCAACATAGTCAAACAAACTTTGACTAATTTTCTCACAAATTTTTGAAATCAGAAAGTAATTAAAATCAATTAAAAACAACCAAAAATAGCATAATATGAATTAAAATCTCAAATAATCTCAAAACAAACAAGAAATTGTTGAGACTATTTTTCATTGACTTATCATGATCCATAGATGCTATGAAAATATTTTTGTATTTTTTAAAAGTCAGGAAGTATTTTAAAATGAATTAAAATCATTAAAAACCAAGTAATTCATAAAAAAATATCAACTGAAGTCACAAAAATAATTAAAAATCATAATATGAAACTAGATTTTTCAAGAAAAATTTCAAAGTTGGTCTCATATTTTTCTGACTTCATATGAATTTTTAATGAATTTTTGAAAATAGAATGAATTTACAGAAAATAAAAAGAAAATGAAATAAGCAAAAAAGCCTAAGCCACTAGATCCACTTCATTAATTGACGTGGCAGTGGTGTATAGTCTGGATCTGAGGACACACGCTAGGCTCAAGTCAAACGCGCAACACAACGAATTAAAACAAGTAATTAAAACGGACGCATGAGATTAGATCCTGAGAAGGAGATCCAAAGGCCATGAGCAACACACGTGGTGGTGGTGGTGGTGGAAACCACCGTCTTCTCCGGCCAAACACACAAACTCCGGCCAAATTTGCAGGAAAATAAATCTCAACAAAAATGAAAAACAAGGACATGGAAATAAAGCTCTTGTGATGTAGATCATCACTGTACCATTGGATTTCTTTCATGCTTCCTATATTGAGAGAAAGATGAAGGACAAAATCATGGTGTCCACACGGATTGTTCATGAAATGGCAAATTGAATGCATCAAAAGCTTGCCTCAAGTATGAGGACTTCAGAGAACACCTAAAACACAAGAAAACTACATTGAATTAGGAGTTTCAGATCCAAAAAGTTTGAGTTTATACCTTCAAATTGGTGAGCTTCTGGCCACGAATTCTTCACATTTCTTGCTCCTCTTTGATCTCTGGATGTATGGAAGATGATTGGCTAAGGAATCTAGCTTTGAAACTCAGCTAATGTTACTGAATTTCAAGCTCGAAAATCTGAAAAAAAGTTAGTGATTCCTTTGGTGAGGGTTGTGATCTCAATTCTGCAGCATATGGGATCTCCAAAAGGTTGTGAAATGAAGCTCATGAGGCTCTTATTTATAGCTGAATGTAGCTGAGTTCACATTTTGCTCATGTGCATGAGAAATGAAAGTTTGAGTGCATGGGCCTTTGTGGAGGTGTGAGAGGCCCATGCATGGCTGAAGAAGCTTGCTGAGATCATGTGAAAGGCATTTGGTCATGCACATTGGATGGAAAGGACTTGTATTTCAAGTTACAACATAAAATATCAAAAATGCACATAAATGAAAAGAAATTCGAAACTCAAAAATGGTAGACCCCAAGGACTATTGTGAGTAATGGTTAGAAAGCTCTTAAAATAAGGAACAAAAGTCATGTTGAGCAAAAAATCATTTGGCATGTGAAAATTGATCAAAACTGGCCTGGAAAGTTCAAGTGTAAAACATATTCAAATCACTTTGAAAAATTAACCCAAAAGCAAGCTTGATCAAGCCCCTCTGTCCTCATGGTACAAGCTTCAAAATGAAAAAATCTCCAACAACAAAGTTGTAGGTATTTTCAATATGGTCAATCTAGACTCAAAGTTTGCATCATTTGGATTTTCTATGACAAAGTTATAGGTGTCATACCCCAAAATTTGCCCGTTGATATTACAAAACATTTTCCAAGACCCTCTGACTTGTTCTGCAAGGCACTGATATCAAACGGACAAAAGCCCACTCACAACAGGCCCAATCCACAGGCGGCCCAAAACAGCTAGCTCGCTAGGCGAGCAGCTCCTTCGCCTAGCGAACATTTCATCATGCAACTCGCCCAGCGAAGCGTTGGATCCAGAAAGAGGCCCAGACCTAATTTGCTCGCTAGGCGAGCAATTCCTTCGCCTAGCGAAGCTTGCGAGAATTTGAATTTTTGGACCTCATTTTAAGCCCATTAGGTCACCACTACCTCTACTATAAATACATGCTCCACTGCCACGAGAAAAACACACACACAGACGGACGAAGACGGACGGAAACACGCATCCAGAGGGAGAAACACAGAAACCCTGCTGATCCAAAGAATTCAGAAGGCGGAAACCCTGAAGGCCGCTTACTCGCTCCGAAGCTACCGCCATCCAACTCAATCCGGCTCGCCAATTCAAGGTTACGACTTGATTTGCAAACAGGTTAGCTTCACTATTATTCGCTTTAGCTTCTTAATTGGCATATGATTAATTGGCATATGATTATCATTTGGTGTCCGTATTTTGCATGTGGTATCATTTTAGTATCTTAATTTGCATGTGATATCGTTTTGTATTTTCATTTGGCATATGGTACCACTTCATGTTCTTAATTTGTGGATTATAATTGAATTCATAAACATTTTGAAGTCTTGCATGAGAATTTAAATGTGTTTGCCTATTGTGAAACTGAACCATATAATTGTATGTTGGATGCCATAAGCCATGCTGCAGGTTGAGGTCATAATGTTCTCAAATTTCAAACCCGTGGCCGCTCGCTAGCTCCTCGCTAGGCGAGCCCGCAGCGAGCCTTCGCTGAGCCTTCGCTAGGCGAAGCAGAGGCGACCGGGCCAGGGGCTGCTTTGCTTTTTGCTGCCTATTTCATGTTTACCTAATGATGATTCTACATTATTTGGCCTAAATTCTTGGCTGCTATACTTATCTTATGATGCAATTTCCAATTGTATTTTATGCTTTAATCCGTGTGTTCATGGTGTAAAGGCTAGCATGCTTCCGAAGAAATAGCCGGTTAGGTACTCCGCTTTACGCATGGGAAGCCCTCATGGAGAGGGATTCAACATTATTTCACCTTAATGTGAAGATTCATATTGATTGCCTAATTAACTTTACTATATTAATTTTTAATGTAATGTTGACTTTAATGTATCGATTTAATGCGGTATCACCATAATTACCTAATGGACTTAAAATATGGACTTTAAATAAATGACATCGGACCTCTCTTTATCACCCCACGATTACAATATTACGGTCATGTCCCGCGAACGTGGGGATACCTTTAGCAAAGACCCTTCGGTAAAATCATCATAGTCCCTCGGATGTTGCCTTCAAAAATACGATTTTGTCCCTCGATGACCCTTCGATGTAGCCTACGGTTAAATGATGATAGTCCCTTCGAATGCTAAGGTATCCTCACAACTGTTGCCTTCAATGACCTATCGATGACCCTACGATGACCCTTCAACATCCCAAGGATAAAACTACTTACTTCTCAATAGTAAGGACAGTTTTACCCTCATAAGGATGGGAAATGCCCAGAAAGACCTCGGACAGGTATAACCTTAATTGCTCATTCATAACAAAAAAAATGCTTTTCACACCCCACACCTTTCAAATATCTTTTGGAAAATCACCACTTAGCATACATCCGTACTAGGATCATTGCCGAGTTATATTTTTCTAAACTACTTTCAAAAAAATCCAACGAGATAACCACTTTGTATACATTCATGCAAGAATCATTACAAAGTTAAATTCTCATTTTCAAAACATTTTTCACACAGTTCTCAACCACCTTTTTTCAAACTAGAAAACATAAATGATTGAGCAATTAAGAGCCCATGGATAACCATGGATACAAAGGGTGCTAACCCCTTCCCTTTGTATAAAGTACCTCCCGAACCTAAGAATTTAAAATTAAGGTCTTTCCTGTTCTTTTCCACCTTTCCTTAAGGGATAAAAGAAAAGTCGGTGGCGACTCTTGCTAACCGCGACATTGCGATTACAAATCCAATAAAAGTCAGTTCACCGTATGACAGAACTGGCGACTCTGCTGGGGACTATTAAAGAGAGGTCCACCTTAAAAATCATTTATGTTCGAATTTGTTCTTTCGTTTTAAGGGATTGTCTGAGTGAAAGATCCTACACCCGGATCTAGTGTACCTTAGGTAAGTAGCAATAGATCATCGCGACTATCCGGCGTATACTGGAATGGTTAAAATGATAGCTACGGTTAATGTGACACTTTGGTTGTCCTGATGTTCCTCATGTTACTTGAGGAAAAATTTGGCTTCCGCGTGGTGTCATCAAAGCATTAACCAGACCTTTAGAACCCTAATTGACTTATCCTAGCCATTAGAAAGTAGTGAGATAACTGACTTCGGTTTCGACTGAGGTTGGCTGATACTCGATACTACACTCTTTGAGATTGGACTTTAGGGAAGCTTCGGTCAACCACTTGGTGTTGCACTGAAGTGGACCTAAAGAAAGGTCGATGATCTGAGATCCTTCTAGAACCCGGTTACTATTCTAGGACAGGTTGAACCAACCAAACTTCAGTGGGGAAGGTACTTACCTATGGAACTCATGCAAGCCTCGAAACCTAGGAATAATTGTTGTGTGACATGTTTGTGCTTGCATAACATCATAACATCATAACATCATAACATCATAACATCATCATACTAACCATTTCAAGGACTTAGGAATTTAGCTTTGCTCTTTGAACAGGTTATGGCTTCCAGGAAGACTATCCGGATCAATCTTGTAGCAATCTCTCCTCGACTCAAGGATTTGGTGTCAGAACTCCCAGATCATGCTCAGTTCAACAAGAAACATGGTCATCTCCTCAATCTGGTTACCACTGGTTTCAAAGAAGATATGATGAGAGTCCTATTCCAGTTCTTCGATCCTAAGCATCATTGCTTCACTTTCCCAGATTATCAGTTGGCACCCACATTAGAAGAATTCTCCCAGCTGCTTGGGATACCTATCCTGGATCAAATACCCTTCAGCGGTTTAGAAAAGATGCCAAAGTCTGAAGAAGTTGCCGCAGCTTTACACATGACGAAATCTGACATTGAGACCAATTGGGTAACAAGAAGTGGAATTAAAGGTTTACTTGTCAAATTTCTGATAAGTAAGGCCCGAGAATTCCTAAAAGTTATGAATGTCCATGCTTTTGAAGATGTTTTAGCATTGCTAATCTATGGTTTGGTGCTATTCCCTAATCCAGACCAATTCATAGATGTGAATGCTATTAAGATATTCCTCACTCATAACCCTGTGCCTACCTTGCTTGGAGATGTCTTGCATTCCCTTCACACTCGTACTATGAAGAAGCAAGGGACTCTCATGTGCTGCGTACCGTTGTTGTCTAGGTGGTTTATTTCGCACCTCCCTCAATCAGTCTTGAAGAATGATCAAAATCTGAAATGGTCTCAAAGGATAATGACACTCTCCCATTCAGACATCCGGTGGTGTTCTAACCTCAGAGAAAATGTTATCATCATCGACCGTTGTGGAGAATTCCCTAATGTACCCCTCATGGGGATAAGAGGAGGTATTACTTATAATCCTGCCTTAGCCCTACGTCAGTTTGGGTATGCCCGAAGAGATGGTCCACATGAAATGATTATTCAAGGTACAGTGTTCGACTATGACAATGACCCTCAAAATCTCCGTCAAGAGTTTGTACGAGCTTGGGGCATGGTGAAAAGAAGCAATTTAGGAAAGAAAAATTCTATTCCTATGGAGCCTTATCTCAGATGGGTACGCGCCAGAGCTCGTGAACTTGTCATGCCATATCTTGCAGTCGGACCATCGATTGTTGAATCAGAGGTCGAAGGAGGTACTTCCCGGATCATTTCTTACCCAGATATGCCTACTGATGTTGAGGAATTGAAAAGATCCTGGACCCAGTTGAGAGAGGAGAGAGATACTTTCGAAGCTCGGTTCAATGCAGAAAGGAAGAAAGTACTAGAGCTCACCAGTCAGCTTAATGAGGAACGAAGACTCAATGCATATCTTCGCCCAAAAAGAAGTCGCCCCTGGGAGACTTGAACTTTCGTTGTATTTTATCATTATTCCTTTTGTAGTGAACATTGGAAAAAAGTAGCAATAAACATTTCTCTCTTGTTGGCAATTTACGCAAAGTTAAATTCCAAAAGTCCTTGAAAACATTTCATGCATTGCATCACATAACATAACATTGCATAACAGGTATTCTAAAGGACCATATTCTCACGGTCTGCCTCTTAAACAGAAAAATGGATCTCGAACAGACTGTCAAAGATCTCCAAACTCAGAATGCTCAATTCAAGGAGATGATGCTGAGCTTATCCAAGGGGCAGGAGGAACTGAAGGCTCTTTTGGTTGAAAAGAAGAAAGGCAAGAAAGCTGTGAGTTTCATTAACCCGGGAAGAAGACGTAAAGGACAGGCTACGGGAATCAAATTTGGAATCCCGAATGGTCCAGAAGAGGGGGCGGAAGATGATTCAGAGGAGGAGAATGTTGATCTCTCTAACCCTGAGGATGAGGATGAGGAGTATGAAAGTGAACAGTACTCTCCAAGAGATGATAAGTACAAACTGCTGGAAGAACGCATGCTAGCCATGGAAGGTCAGAAGACGCCTGGTCTGGATTTCGAAAGTTTGGGTCTGGTCTCCGATGTGACCATTCCCCGCAAATTCAAAATCCCCACTTTCACTAAGTATGATGGTGCGTCTTGTCCGCAGATGCATCTAAGGGCCTATGTGAGAAAGATTCAGCCGCATACCACTGATAAGAAACTGTGGATCCACTTCTTCCAAGAAAGTCTGTCTGGCACTCAGTTGGAATGGTATTATCAGCTCGAGAGCTCTGACATCCGCACCTGGACTGATCTAGCAACAGCTTTCTATAAGCAGTACCAGTACAATTCTGAATTAGCACCTACTCGGTTACAGTTGCAGAATATGGCTATGGGATCCAAAGAAAGCTTCAAAGAGTATGCTCAGAAATGGAGAGATTTGGCCGGCAGGGTCAAACCCCCTATGACTGACCGAGAATTAGTAGACCTGTTCATGGGTACCCTGACTGGCCCATTCTACAGCCATCTACTGGGGAGTTCTTCATCAGGTTTCACTGAACTTATACTGACAGGTGAACGGGTGGAGAGCGGCATTCGAAGTGGAAAGTTACAGGCAGCTACTTCTACAAGCAGTAAGAAGTCCTATCATGGGAAGAATGAATCGAATGCTGTGTATGGTCAAAAGAATCATAGCAAGAAAAATGGTGACCACGCCGTTGGAGCAGTGACAATCGCAGCCCCGCCAGCTCAAAACTTCCAGCAAAGACAAGACAGACCAAGAAGGCAGTTTACCAAGCTCAATATGACTTTAGCTCAAGCACTGCAAAGCATGCTGAAGGTAAATTTAATCACTCTCAGAGGTCCTCCTGCAAATGTCAACACTGCTTCGCCTCGTTATAATCCCAATGCCAGGTGTGCATATCACTCCGATAGCCCCGGGCACGATACAAACGATTGTTGGCTGTTAAAGAATAAAATTCAGGACATGATCGACGCTGGGGAAATTGAGTTCGAGCCTCCGGAGACTCCTAATGTCATCACTGCTCCTATGCCTAATCATGACAAGGCTGTTAATGCTCTCGATGACAATCCTCTCATCACTACTGTAGCGGACTTAACATCTCCTCTCCCGATCATAAAGAGGAACTTATTGCAAGCTGGTTTATTTCCAGGTTGTACTGAAGATTGCAATCTCTGCAGGCTCCGGCCCGAAGACTGTTTGAAATTGAAGAATGGTATCCAACGACTGATGGACGATCGTACTATCCTCTTTGAAAGGGTTTCTAAGGCGGAAAGCCCTATTGAAGAAGTATCTGTGATTGCAAGGTCCAAAGGTCCAGTAAAGATTACTGTTCCCAGAATACCTGTGAAGATCGTTGCTGAGCCCAAGGTAGCTCCCCTGATCATTACTACACCTGGCCCAGTACCATATTCCTCGAGCAAAGCCATTCCGTGGAATTATGGAGGTGATGTTTACATCTATGGTGTAAAGCAAGTTGGCAATTCTGCTAATCCTAATGACATTGTTGGGACTAGTAAAGTTACTCGTAGCGGAAGGATCTTCTCTCCAGAGATTTCACCTCCGGTTCCCGAAAACCGAGGAAAGGAACCAGTCAACCCTTCTCAGTCAGAGACACCGATCGAAGCTACTACTGAAGACGTTGCCAAACGAGAAATGGAAGAAGTGCTGAAAATCATCCGCAAGAGTGATTTTGATGTGGTAGAACAGTTGGGGCATACCCCGTCTAAAATCTCGATGTTGTCCTTGTTGTTATCGTCCGAATCTCACGCCAATGCCTTGATAAAATTCTTGAAGACTGCTCATGTCCCTCAAGAGACCTCCGTCGATCAGTTCGAAAACTATGTTGCTAACCTGACTGTTGACGACGGCCTAGGCTTTTCCAATGCTGACCTGACACCAGCAGGAAAGAACCACAATAAGGCCCTGCATATTTCTATTGAGTGTAAGGGAATCACTTTGGCTCATGTGTTGATTGATAATGGCTCTTCCTTGAATGTGCTACCGAAAGTCGTGCTCGATAAACTTGACTGTAAAGGCATTGAATTGAAGCCTAGTGACATTGTGGTGCGTGCTTACGATGGTGCAAAGAGTGTTGTCCACGGTGAAGTTGTTCTCCCTATCAAGATAGGACCTCAAGTCTTCAACACTACCTTTCATGTAATGAACATTCGCCCCGCCTATTCCTGCTTGCTGGGACGTCCCTGGATTCATGGGGCAGGTGCTGTAGCTTCGTCTCTCCATCAAAAGCTGAGATATCCAATAGAGGGAAAGATTGTCACTGTGTGTGGGGAAGAAGAATACATTGTCAGTAGTGTGCATACCTTCAGATATGTCGAGATGGATGGTGAATTCTTCGAAACTCCGTCTCAGTCATTTGAAGTGGTTTCTCCGCCCGATCCTGTCTTTGAGCCAACTCCCTATGTGCCCAAGGTTATTCGTGCTCCTCCTGCTATGATTTCTCTGAAAGATGCTCAAGCTGTGGTCGAAGATGGTGGCTGTACTGGCTGGGGTCAACTGATCAACGTACCGTACAAGTCTGACAAAGCTGGTCTGGGATTCAACTCTGATAAGATGGTCAACGATCAAATCAATGTTGTAGATGATGCCGACTGTGATGGCGACCTGGATAGCTGGATCTACCCAACAATTGGCAACGGACTCAATAATTGGAAGGCTGAAGACACTATCCCGATCTCCTTTAGTCAGGAGTAATTGCTATTGTCCATTTAGTTTTGCAAATCTTTATTTTTTCAATTGAACTTCTTAAAGCATTGTGTCTATACCCGGGGCACAATAGCTAATTTGTTAAGGGTTTTGTCATTTCATAAGCATATTCATATTCAATAAATCAATGGACTTTTCCGCATTCAAATACTGCGCTCTTTATTCTTTCTGTCGTCTTTCAAACAAGCTATGCATTCTTACACACACTCACGTAACAAATTGCAGATCCGTATCCACTCTGGATCCTATTGACAATAATTCCGCTACTGTTCATTATGACTTTGAAAATCCGATCTACCAAGCCGAAGATGGAAGTGAGGAAGATTGTGAAGTCTCTGGAAAGCTTGCCAGACTATTACTGCAAGAGGAAAGGACCATACAGCCGCATGAAGAGTCCCTCGAAATTGTGAATCTGGGTACTGAGGTAGACAGAAAAGAAGTCAAAATAGGAGCAGATTTGGAAAACAGTGTAAAAGAAAGATTGATTCAGATGTTGCACGACTATGTAGAGGTTTTCGCCTGGTCTTATGAAGACATGCCTGGGTTGGATACTGATATAGTGATGCATCGGCTGCCTACGAAGGAAGACTGCCGTCCTGTCAAGCAAAAGGTTCGCCGCATGCGTCCTGAAATGTCTGAGAAAATCAAAGCCGAGGTTATGAAACAATTCAATGCCGGTTTCCTAGCCGTTACTTCTTATCCTCAATGGGTTGCTAATGTGGTGCCGGTGCCAAAGAAGGATGGTAAGGTGCGAATATGCGTAGATTACAGAGATTTGAATAAAGCAAGTCCCAAAGATGACTTTCCACTCCCGCACATTGATGTTCTGGTAGATAACACCGCTCAACACAAAGTATTCTCATTCATGGATGGATTCTCGGGTTATAATCAGATTAAAATGGCACCTGAGGACATGGAGAAAACTACGTTTGTGACGCAATGGGGCACTTTCTGTTACAAAGTGATGCCATTCGGTCTAAAGAATGCCGGGGCAACGTACCAGCGTGCTATGGTGGTTTTGTTCCATGATATGATCCATCATGAAATAGAAGTATACGTGGATGACATGATAGCCAGATCTCATACTGAGGAGGAACATCTCGATCATTTATACAAACTGTTCGAGAGGTTGAAAAAATACAAGTTGAGGTTGAACCCGAACAAATGCACTTTTGGAGTAAGATCCGGTAAACTCTTAGGCTTTATTGTCAGTGGTAAAGGAATTGAGGTTGACCCGGCTAAAGTGAGAGCTATTCAAGAAATGCCAGTTCCCCGTACGAAGAAAGAAGTCAGAGGTTTCTTGGGACGCTTGAACTACATTGCTCGATTTATCTCCCACTTGACCGCTACCTGTAAACCCATCTTCAACTTACTGAGGAAGAATCAGGAGATGATATGGAATGACGAATGCCAAGAAGCTTTTGACAAAATCAAGAAGTACCTCCAGGAACCTCCGATTCTGATACCACCAGTTGAAGGAAGACCTCTAATCATGTATTTGACCGTGTTAGAAAATTCAATGGGGTGCGTATTGGGGCAACATGACGAGTCTGGTCGAAAAGAGCATGCCATATACTACCTGAGCAAAAAGTTTACCGACTGTGAAACAAGATACTCACTGCTCGAGAGAACTTGCTGTGCTTTGGCCTGGGCTGCTCGCCGACTAAGACAGTATATGTTGAATCATACCACTTTGTTGATTTCTAGGATGGATCCCATCAAATACATGTTCGAGAAGCCTGCCCTCTCCGGAAGAATAGCGAGATGGCAGATGATCTTAACAGAGTATGATATCCAGTATACTACCCAGAAAGCAATCAAAGGAAGCGTGCTAGCTGATCATTTGGCTCATCAAGCGGTGGACGATTACCAATCTATGAATTTTGAGTTCCCAGATGAGGATGTCATGCTTGTTACTGATAATGGAAAACCTAAACCAGATGAAGGACCCGAATGGGGATCCCGATGGACTATGGTCTTTGATGGATCTTCTAATGCATTGGGCCATGGTGTTGGGGTTGTACTCATTTCTCCCGAGGGTTACCATACGCCTCTCACTGCTAGACTATGTTTTCATTGTACCAACAATATGGCTGAGTATGAAGCATGTATTTTTGGACTCAAAGCTGCTATAGATTGGCGAATCAAGTTTTTGAAGGTGTATGGAGATTCAGCCTTGGTAATCAGTCAGATCAAAGGGGAATGGGATACTAAACATCCAAATCTCATCCCTTATCGAGAGCAGGTGATGACATTAATCCCATACTTTGAAGAGATAACATTTGAGCATATTCCACGAGAGGAGAATCAGTTGGCAGACGCATTAGCTACCATGTCATCTATGTTCAGAGTCAGATGGGACGGTGAAGCTCCCATGATTACCATTGGACGGTTAGATGAACCAGCATACTGTTATGAACTTAACACTGAGGAGGTACAGGAGAAACCTTGGTTCCACGACGTAAGAAGATATTTAGAAGCTCAGGAATACCCTGAAGGGGCATCCATCAATGACAGAAAATTCCTGAGGAAGTTCTCCGCTAAATTCTTTCTGAGTAACGGAGTATTATACAAACGTAATCATGATTCGACTCTGCTTCGCTGTGTGGATAAGACGGAAGCAGAAAGGATTATGGAAGACATGCATGACGGTATTTTTGGGACTCATTCTAATGGACATACAATGGCCAAGAAGGTTCTGAGATCAGGGTATTATTGGTCTACCATGGAAGCGGATTGTCACCATCACTCCAGAACCTGTCACAAGTGTCAGATCTATGCGGACAAAGTACATGTGCCTCCTGCTCCATTGAACGTGTTGACAGCTCCTTGGCCCTTTGCAATGTGGGGCATTGATATGATTGGGGAGATTAAACCTACTGCTTCTAATGGACATCGTTTCATCCTTGTCGCTATTGATTACTTTACAAAGTGGGTCGAGGCCGCCTCATTTGCTTCTGTCACCAAGAATGTGGTGGCACGGTTCATCAAGAATAGTCTTATTTGTCGATATGGCATCCCTGAAAGAATTATCACTGATAATGGTACTAATTTGAACAACAAGATGATTACTGACCTCTGCACGCAGTTCAAAATTAAGCATCACAACTCTTCTCCGTACCGACCAAAGATGAATGGCGCCGTAGAGGCCGCTAATAAGAACATCAAGAAAATCATACAAAAGATGACAGTAATGTACAAAGACTGGCATGAGATGTTACCGTTTGCTCTCCATGGTTATCGCACTTCAGTACGCACTTCGACAGGGGCAACTCCTTTCTCTTTAGTCTATGGAACGGAAGCCGTTTTACCAGTGGAAGTCCAGATTCCCTCTCTAAGAATCATGAAAGAGGCGGGCTTAGATGAAAATGAATGGATTCAAACTCGACTCGATCAGATAAATTTGATTGATGAGAAGAGACTTGCGGCTGTTTGCCACGGGCAGATATATCAGAAGCGCATGACCCAAGCATTTAACAAAAGAGTCAAGAGACAGGTGTATCAAGTAGGCGACTTGGTGATCAAGCGTATCACTCTACCACAAGGGGACCCCAGAGGCAAGTGGACTCCCACATACGAAGGGCCATTTGTGGTTAAGAAGGTATTCTCTGGTGGAGCCATGATACTTGCTACAATGGATGGCAAAGACTTCCCGCATCCCGTGAACGCGGACATAGTTAAAAAATACTACGCATAAAAGAGACCCGCTAGGTCGACGTACCTAGGCAAAAGCAAGGGCATCCCGGCGAACCAAAAGGGTTCGGGCAAAAATTAGGGATAAACATATAAAAATGTACACCCGGCAAGTCGAAAACCTGAAAAGGCGGCTTGGGCAAAAATGGGTATCCTGGTGGACTGAAAACCTGAAAAGGCGGTCCAGGCAAAAATTAGGGATTAAAGCGTATGACTATGTCCTGTTCTCGCTCTGCTTCATCCAAGTTCGAAGGACTGAACAAGCTAATCACTTCTATCCGACAGCAGGAGATGAGAGGCTTGAAGACATAATGACAGTGGCGGAATTAAAATCTATAGGACTTTTTCTGCATAGCTTTCTCTTTTTCTTGACAATTTCCTCTTACTAGGATTTCTGTCTCCTTGTACATAAATTGCCTGTTCATAGGCCCTCTTTCAATATCAATACAATTTCAGTTCCAAAAAGATGCTTTTGTTTTTACCTTTTCTGTTTTGTTTGCGTAAACGTCCATTGATTTAATTTGAATTAATATGTGCAGTTGAATATGACCAATGTTTACAAAAAAATGCATGCCTAAAATAGCAATAGCAATTACTACACGACTTCAGGATCGAGGAGAAGGTCTAATCGCGCTTCCCCAAGGAGTCCGTTACTAATTCGATTCCCCGGCAACGCCAATTATTCCCCAGAAGAGGTCGGCACCGCCCTACCGAAAGATCATCCCTTCTATCCCCAGCCAGGCCCCGTGGGACAGAACTCAAATCCCCAGCTAAGGAAGGGCCGTCAATACCAATGTCTCCGACCAGCGGACTGAGATCTATCTCCCCAGTGAAGTCGCCAGCCAGGCTCGGTTGAATATCTTTACCATCAGACAGAAATCAGAACCCCCAGCCGAGAGAGGGTCCCCAACACGAATATCTCCAATCAGTAGATGGGGATTTATTTTCCCCAGTAGAGTTCCCAAGCAGAACTTCTCATACACATAACTCATTCATTACATCATTTCACCGCATACGCATTCATACAACACTCGCATTTATTTTCGAAAGCATAAAACATCTCATGCATCATGACATGGCATAAAGCTAACCTTTCTTTGCAGGTTAATTATCCTACTGATATAGTCAAAGTAAAAGGCTCATTCAGGCAGACGCCTTTATCAATCACAGACAAGATTCAGATACATACTCCAGATGCAATTCATGGGAGCGTTCATTCTGACGACACTTCGATATCCTCCTAGCGATGGCATCTTTAAGCCCATCCCAGACGTTTATTGCAAGTACAATGCATACAGATACAGCCTAACATATGGTTCATTCTGATTCAGCTCAACATCTGACTCTCAACAACTCCAATACGGTCTATCGTACGACCCATTTGGACCTCCAGCTCAGATACGATCTAACGTACGATCCAGTCTGATCTGCAATAACTCAAGTATGGTTTAATGTACGACCAAGTTAAACCTCCATCTTCTCAGGTGCTACCTTCGGACAGGTACATTCCTGAATGGTAGTCTAGTATACGACTATTCCCTTTCTCAGGTGCTACCTTCGGACAGGTACATTCCTGAATGGTAGTCTAGTATACGGCTACTCCCTTTCTCAGGTGCTACCTTCGGACAGGTACATTCCTGAATGGTAGTCTAGTATACGGCTACTCCCTTTCTCAGGTGCTACCTTCGGACAGGTACATTCCTGAATGATAGTCTAGTATACGGCTACTCCCTTTCTCAGGTGCTACCTTCGGACAGGTACATTCCTGAATGATAGTCTAGTATACGACTATTCCCTTTCTCAGGTGCTACCTTCGGACAGGTACATTCCTGAATGGTAGTCTAGTATACGGCTACTCCCTTTCTCAGGTGCTACCTTCGGACAGGTACATTCCTGAATGGTAGTCTAGTATACGGCTACTCCCTTTCTCAGGTGCTACCTTCGGACAGGTACATTCCTGAATGATAGTCTAGTATACGACTATTCCCTTTCTCAGGTGCTACCTTAGGACAGGTACATTCCTGAATGGTAGTCTAGTATACGGCTACTCCCTTTCTCAGGTGCTACCTTCGGACAGGTACATTCCTGAATGGTAGTCGAGTATACGGCTACTCCCTTTCTCAGGTGCTACCTTCGGACAGGTACATTCCTGAATGGTAATCGAGTATACGGCTACTCCCTTTTCAGCAGCTTCAGCCTAACGTACGGCTCATTCTGCAACTCAGATACGATCTAGCGTACGATCCATTCTGATCTTTCACCCCCAGCAAAGTCATCTGCCTAATGAACAACTCCCTCTGGTATTCAGACACGGTCTAACGTATGGTCCATTCTGATCCCTTATCCCCAGTAGTATAGCATACTCTGACTCCCCAACGAAGTCAACAGCATAATGGATGGTTCACTATACGGTCTGATGTATGACCCGGTGTGACGCCCATGTCTCCAGATATCGTCTAACGTACGACACAATCTGGAAATCTCCTCAGCAAGTTTCTTGGATGGCATCTTTAAGCCCATCCCCGTCAAGACAAATGAACAAGCGCAAATTTTTGGGGCATTCTAGTGTTCAATAATCTTCCACCTCCAGACCACGAATGGTGCACATACCATTCTACTCTCTCGGTTCAAGAATATTGAACAGGGGCAGCTGTCATACCCCAAAATTTGCCCGTTGATATTACAAAACATTTTCCAAGACCCTCTGACTTGTTCTGCAAGGCACTGATATCAAACGGACAAAAGCCCACTCACAACAGGCCCAATCCACAGGCGGCCCAAAACAGCTAGCTCGCTAGGCGAGCAGCTCCTTCGCCTAGCGAACATTTCATCATGCAACTCGCCCAGCGAAGCGTTGGATCCAGAAAGAGGCCCAGACCTAATTTGCTCGCTAGGCGAGCAATTCCTTCGCCTAGCGAAGCTTGCGAGAATTTGAATTTTTGGACCTCATTTTAAGCCCATTAGGTCACCACTACCTCTACTATAAATACATGCTCCACTGCCACGAGAAAAACACACACACAGACGGACGAAGACGGACGGAAACACGCATCCAGAGGGAGAAACACAGAAACCCTGCTGATCCAAAGAATTCAGAAGGCGGAAACCCTGAAGGCCGCTTACTCGCTCCGAAGCTACCGCCATCCAACTCAATCCGGCTCGCCAATTCAAGGTTACGACTTGATTTGCAAACAGGTTAGCTTCACTATTATTCGCTTTAGCTTCTTAATTGGCATATGATTAATTGGCATATGATTATCATTTGGTGTCCGTATTTTGCATGTGGTATCATTTTAGTATCTTAATTTGCATGTGATATCGTTTTGTATTTTCATTTGGCATATGGTACCACTTCATGTTCTTAATTTGTGGATTATAATTGAATTCATAAACATTTTGAAGTCTTGCATGAGAATTTAAATGTGTTTGCCTATTGTGAAACTGAACCATATAATTGTATGTTGGATGCCATAAGCCATGCTGCAGGTTGAGGTCATAATGTTCTCAAATTTCAAACCCGTGGCCGCTCGCTAGCTCCTCGCTAGGCGAGCCCGCAGCGAGCCTTCGCTGAGCCTTCGCTAGGCGAAGCAGAGGCGACCGGGCCAGGGGCTGCTTTGCTTTTTGCTGCCTATTTCATGTTTACCTAATGATGATTCTGCATTATTTGGCCTAAATTCTTGGCTGCTATACTTATCTTATGATGCAATTTCCAATTGTATTTTATGCTTTAATCCGTGTGTTCATGGTGTAAAGGCTAGCATGCTTCCGAAGAAATAGCCGGTTAGGTACTCCGCTTTACGCATGGGAAGCCCTCATGGAGAGGGATTCAACATTATTTCACCTTAATGTGAAGATTCATATTGATTGCCTAATTAATTTTACTATATTAATTTTTAATGTAATGTTGACTTTAATGTATCGATTTAATGCGGTATCACCATAATTACCTAATGGACTTAAAATATGGACTTTAAATAAATGACATCGGACCTCTCTTTATCACCCCACGATTACAATATTACGGTCATGTCCCGCGAACGTGGGGATACCTTTAGCAAAGACCCTTCGGTAAAATCATCATAGTCCCTCGGATGTTGCCTTCAAAAATACGATTTTGTCCCTCGATGACCCTTCGATGTAGCCTACGGTTAAATGATGATAGTCCCTTCGAATGCTAAGGTATCCTCACAACTGTTGCCTTCAATGACCTATCGATGACCCTACGATGACCCTTCAACATCCCAAGGATAAAACTACTTACTTCTCAATAGTAAGGACAGTTTTACCCTCATAAGGATGGGAAATGCCCAGAAAGACCTCGGACAGGTATAACCTTAATTGCTCATTCATAACAAAAAAAATGCTTTGCACACCCCACACCTTTCAAATATCTTTTGGAAAATCACCACTTAGCATACATCCGTACTAAGATCATTGCCGAGTTATATTTTTCTAAACTACTTTCAAAAAAATCCAACGAGATAACCACTTTGTATACATTCATGCAAGAATCATTACAAAGTTAAATTCTCATTTTCAAAACATTTTTCACACAGTTCTCAACCACCTTTTTTCAAACTAGAAAACATAAATGATTGAGCAATTAAGAGCCCATGGATAACCATGGATACAAAGGGTGCTAACCCCTTCCCTTTGTATAAAGTACCTCCCGAACCTAAGAATTTAAAATTAAGGTCTTTCCTGTTCTTTTCCACCTTTCCTTAAGGGATAAAAGAAAAGTCGGTGGCGACTCTTGCTAACCGCGACATTGCGATTACAAATCCAATAAAAGTCAGTTCACCGTATGACAATAGGCATTTGAAGTTGGGTACTTTTTCAAATTCAATGAATTAGGTCCAAGATGACCTATAATATTTTACAATATCACATGTATTTCCTTTAGGATTGTAAAGTTTTTTCTAACATAACATTTGAATTATACATCTCAAGCTTTCTAATTACTTTGGTCTCATCTCAAAATCATAAAAATTAAGGAAGTTATGCCCTTGGTAAATTGACCCAAAATTAGGGTTTCAGTCAAAATGACCTATAATGTTTTGAAATGAATTATGACCTTCCAAGATTCAAATGGATTTTTGATGAACATGAAAGTTGTTCATATGGTTCTTAGGAACAGTTTTGCTTTTGGGGTCATCTTCATTTAACAAACACATCAAAAAGTATAGCTCATTAAATCTCAGCTTAGTCAGATGACTTGACTGATCAACTTTTCAAGGCCAAACTTCCAATCTTTATGAATAAATGATTGAGGGGCCTCAAATAGGCTCATATATGCATAAAAGGATAAATGAAAGAACTTCCCTGGATTAAATTTTATCAGAGGTTGAGATTGCTTCATGGGCAAGGCACAGTCAAAGCATAGTGAAATTAGGGTTTCCTTGGGAAACAATCTTCAAGCCCTTCGGGTCATCTTGATCAAATTGGAAAATTGAGATACTTGGGAGACATATATGATGATTAGGAACTTTGTGGACCATTGTCATGCTTTTTCTGATCTTCATCTAGCCATTGCATTGGGCTTAGGAGCCTCCTATAAGCACATGATTACTTGAGCTTCAAAACAAAAAGAGTTAATGACATATGTTTGTGATTTTGGTTAGTAATCAAATAAGAAAAGCAATAACATACAATACAAGCATGCTTGGTGATCTCAAAACACTCAAACAAGTCCCAACCCTAGGGTTAATGAGTCAAACATGCTATGATCCTTGAGGCAATGCACTTGTGCAATAACATGATGCCATGAGGGATCTTAGGGTTAAAATTAGGGTCTTACAGATGCCCCTATTTAAGGTCATTATAGCCGGAGATATGAAAGTTAAAATCTTCGTCTTGACGAGACGGAATGAGCTTAAATAATAACAAAGAGATGAATTTTGGTCCCTAAGAGACCTCATGATGCAAATGTATGTATGCAAAAATAAAATCTTCATGGTGAATAATTACCACAAAGGAAAAGAAATCGGGAGAAACTAAAAATCCATAGGAGTAACACACTCACTAGGGAGACAGAGACTTTAGGGGTAATAAGGTAAAAATGCATGAGCAGGTCTGTCGCATCCGCGAAAAAACAACCGGCGGGCTAAAACAAAAACACACAGAGCCGCCACTGCGCGTTATTTATCCCAAGATAGGGAAAGGAAACGCTCAGAGAAACCTGGAAAAAGCATGGTCTCGCGACCAAAGAGAAATGGTAAGGGAGTCGGTTACGCAAGGGGAAGGTATTAGCACCCCTCACGTCCGTCGTACTCGACGGGATCCACGCTCTAAGAAAAGAAAAGGTTGCTAAAACACCACACACACACACACGCACCGAAGACAACACAGGTGGGGTTAAGAGGAAGAGAGCTCGATAGGACGTCGCATCCTATGCCTACGTATCTCGTCTGGAACGAGAATCAGAGCTGCCGTAGTTCGGCTCACGCACGCCAAACAAGCAAACACGAACACAGGCAAACGTGGAGCCTGAATGCCAATCACTGGGCTTACATAAGCATCCGAACCAAAACAGACACACACTCGAACCCAGATGCCACTTGACGGACTTATACCGGCTTCCGAGCACACAACAAGAACAAACAAACAACAAATGGCTAAGGAGTCAGGGACTCGAGCCTAACCATCGTCAAACAACACACACAAAAAGGAAAAAAAGTGCCCGGAGAGACCTCGTACGGTCTCCTGCCTACAAACCTCGTCTGGAACGAGGATCAGGGCGATGTAGCTCCCCTGAAAGGGAAAAGGAACACACAAACTAATAGGGAGTCGGGAACTCGGACCTAAAAGTCATCAAGCAAGCAAGAAGAGACGCTGAGACGTCAAAACAAACTGAACACACAGACTAACAGGGAGTCGGGAACTCGAGCCTGATAGCTGGCAAACAAAACACACGCAAAAAAAGAAAAGGGTGCCCGGAGAGACCTCGCACGGTCTCCTGCCTACGTACCTCATCTGGTATGAGGATCAGGGCGACGTAGTTCCCCTGAAAGGGAAAGAAAATCTAGCCAGAAACCAAGGGGAGACACACTACCAGGGAGCTGTACTCGAGCCTAGTGTTGTCATGCATCATTGCCCTACGTTGTGGTTTCTACCTACTTGCACAACTGCAAGCTAATCCTATCCAGGAAGAAAGCAAGCATACAAGCATACAAGCAAACAGAGCAAACAAATATTCACAAAGCACACACTATAACCAGTCAAGTGGGCTCAAACAAGGGTGGACTGCCGAGGCAAGTCATCTGTACAGAGGTAGTATTAGCTCTTAACCTTGCCATTGAGGGGCTAAGGTGAAGCTGATGAAAGGTGAGTGAAGATTAGACTTCACAGCTCTTATCCCTGATCAGGGAGAGCTTCAGACAAAGGAGCGTGGATCCAGAATGGAGGGACCCTTCTACGCTCAAGACTCTGACTCGATTGTGCAACAGCACAAGATCTTGGGTTTGTGTCCCAATGCATCAACACAGTGGTGTGAGCAGGGGGACGACTCAACAGAATAGCGGGGGATAGATTGCATATCCCTTGGGTTCCGCCAATTGCCTCATAGAGGTCTTCACCTGCTTGGCACAAAAGTAAACAATCACAATCATCGCCTCTTAAGGAGGACTTCAGACAGTTGCCTGGCCAAGTAACAGGCCAGGTCTTCCAGACTACATGAAGACAAGAGAGTCTACCTCAACTGGTTTTAAAAAACCAAGCAGCAGCAAGCAAGTTCTTAAAGAACTGTAAGCGACTAAATGTACCTGAAATCAATCAAGTATCGTCAGTACTCAGACAAACCAACAATAAACAGCAAAAGTCAATCTATACAAATAACACAAGTTAATGCACATAAGTGCAAGCCATGAGCTCAAACTCAAGCTTCTAACCCTACAAAACAAAATCATGTTAGTGGACAACATCAAACAAATTCAATTTGCAACTTGCATTTATCTCCTTGAGCCTTTTGCATTTCATCCTGAAAATCCACACCAAATGTGAGAAACTAGACCACTAGGCAAAGCCTAGGGTCCAAAGGTGATAAAAAATTCTAAACAGCAAGTGTAACTCATCCAAAATCACATTCAAACAAATTAAAAGCAAATGCAATTGGTCCCATGCTCATACCATTCACCATTATCATTTCATGCACAATTTAACATTAATCATGCAATTTGCAACTTCAAATAACCAAACAGAACTATCTCACTCAAAAGCATACCAAAACAATTCAATTAATTCTACAAAAATTCACACCTAAACAGGACCCATTCAATGTATAGCATGTCAATTTTCAGCTCAATTGGACAAAAGAAAGTAGGTCAATGAAAATCAAGAAGTCCAGACACAATTATACAAGCCAATTCAAGACATCCAAACAAACATCCACTTCAATAATTCATAAAACAGTGACAACATATTAGAAATGAATGGGATCAAAACCATGATGTCCTATAATGTGTCTAGAATGCTCACACCAAATTTCATCTTCATCCAATACACTATTAGAATTTCACAAACAAAATGCCAACATGTATCACACAAATTCACAAAATGAGCACACAGGGAAGAAAATTATCAATCAATTAGAAAATGCAACCAAAAATTCCAGCAAAAATCACATGTTATCTTGACATATCAATGATCATTCATGCAAAAGATTGGAGCAATTCAACATTCCTAATCATTTTAAATAAAATCATAAAGTTGACCTAGCTTGGTGTGACACAAATTGTCACACCTTCATTCAAAAAATCATATCTAATCAACCAGGTATCCAAAATTCACAAACTCTACATGAAAATCACCATCGACATGTCCAGAATAAGCACAAAAATTTTCATTCATTTCTTTACCAGTAGGAGCATTTCATGAAGGTTATGGTGAAACATGCAAAAAATGAGACATGAACAAAATCAATAGGCCAATCAAATTTCCACACGTGCAAAAATTTCACAAAAATCATCATAAAATTCTACACATTATCCTGAGCATGGCACAAAAAATTTCACAAAATTTGGATGAGTTATGAAGCCTATAGGAATTTTTGAAGTTCATGGCATAAAAATGAAAAACAAATGAAAAAGAAATGAAATAAATCAATTAATTCTGGCAATGGCAATTTCGTAATACTAAACCACTAATCCAAAACGACGTAGTTTAGTTTACATGCAGTGGAGCGCTCTGATTCGCTGGCGCTGGGAGGGAAACATCATTTTCAAACGAAAAACTAAGGCAATGGATCAAACAGCGGATTTCATCATGTTCTTCAACAACAATTTCCAGAAAATGCAGAAAATACACGAAGAACAAATTTCAACAAAAATTCACAAGCCTATAGTCATTGGAACCGTCTGAGCACCAGGATCATGAATATGTGATTCATTCATCCTAATTTCTACTGTATAATCCGGATCGATCAAAAACCTAAACACACATCAAACTTCAAAACACGATTTCTTCCTCTACAGTTCACCAAACCAAAAACTGAACCTAGCATGTTGATCTACATTGCATGAACTATAATAAGCATATAACAATTGAAGGAACCATGAGATTCGAAAACTCACCTTAAAGTGATGGCAGTGGTTGTTCTTTGAGCTTTTATGCGTAATTCTTCAAAACAGATGAAGTTCAATGTCCAGGAAGGTAATTGGAGTGATTAGGTTAGCTCAAACACGATCCAGATGAGAGAAATCTCCAAACTCCATTGATGCACATACTTTGGACAGCTGCGATTTTGATGTTGTCTTGCTCCAAATCACCAAAACAGTTGAAGATTATGATCTATGGAAGATGAAGCAACAAAAACCAAGCCAAATGATGAAGAATTCGTGGAGTTTTGATGAATTTTGTTGATGATGTTCTTGAGAGAATTTGCACTTTTGGAGGGAAAAACAGTTACAAGCTTTTGTGAATTGTGATTATGATCCAAATTCAGTTACAATTAAAGCTTTATACTCTTGCTTAATTACCTTCTAATCACCAATTAACCAAAAATAAAATAATTAGCATAATGTGGAATTTTCAATGCAAGGGCAAAACTGGTATTTCACATAAGGGCTCATGACAGCTGTATGACAGCTCAGACATCTCCTAAATATCATTTGTGATGTGTTGGCTTTGGTTCCATGTTGATTGGCTTTGTAATTCTCATTTTCCATATGCTATGCCAAAAAATGCATTTTCAAGTAAAGTTTAAAAATGGCCTAGCCAAATATCGCACCTTGAACACTTATGACCATCCAAACCATTTCTAATTGGCATATGTGATGTGTTGCAAAAACTCCCATGCCAAAATTCCAATTATTTCTCAACTTGGACCATTTTGCCCTTGACTTTTTAATTGTACACTTGAAAATTGACCTTTTGCATTGACCATTTTTGATGAATTCCAGTTATGCACCATGAAAGTACATGTTAAATGGAGTTTGCACATAAAAAGATCACTCAATTTGGACACTCCATGTGAAAGTTATGCCACTTTGATTATGGGTCATTTTTGAAATTGAATGGACCATAACTTGCCAACCATACATGGGAATTTCAAGTTCTTGGACTTTTTGGAAAGGTTAGAACAAGATCTACAACTTTCATGTTGAACAAATTTTCATTTGAAGCTTCCTTGGACATGTAGTTTTGAGGTCAAAAACTTTCCATTTTTGGAAACTTCCATTACAAGTCACTTTCTATTTTTGGCAATTTTTGTTCTGACTTTATTTTCTCCATTCTGGAGCTTTGAAATGTCAAATAACACTTGTTTCAACATGAATGAAGTGTATCCAACTCACTTTCACCTCCAAATCCATTAAATCAAGCACAGTTGACCACAGTTGACTTTTCAATTGATAGATGAATCTGGCAATGCACTGATCCAATTTGAGCCCCAATTCTCTGATGAAATGGCTCAAGGATGAAACCCTAGCCTCAATAATCTCCATAAAACCATGAAATGATCCCCATATCCATCATAGACCCCATCTCCTTGCTATGCCCTGATTGGCCCAATGCAACTGATTAGGGTTGACCAGTGGTCAAAACCCTAATCTCAAAGAATGTGCTCCAACACTTGATGATGACAAACCATGATGATGATGATGAATCATTTCAATCAAGATGAAGACCAATCTCCTTGAGAACCACAAAACCCTAATTTGGACCTCCACATCCTCAGATGATTAATGATCCAATCCACTGAAACCCTAGCTTGCACCTAACCTCTCCATCTTCTGATCAAGACTTAAGTGGATGACTTGCACAATGTGACCACATGATATGCAATATGCAATGCCTAATGACCTAAAAATGATATGCAAATATGTTAAGCTAGCCCCAAGAGAGGAGGGCAAATTTTGAGGTGTTACAAGGTTACGACTTGAAAACTTGCTGGGAGACACGAAGGGATTCCACGAAAATAAATTGATGGAAATGTTGGAGAATTGCCATCCAAGGCGCAGCGGAATTTAAAAATTTCTCCATTTAGTGATCCTTACGAATGGGCATGATCAGTGATAGAATCGTTACCTCTTGTGGCGATTCAAACCTTTGGTGCAGATTTCTGATAATGATCAAAACCTTTGATACAGATCCACGGGGCGATCACGAACGTTGAACGATGACAACGTCTCTACTCAGTCCACACGAACGGATTCCTTCAATCGCAGTGCTAGCTGTTATGAATGAAGGCTTTGAGTGAGAGAGAGATACGAAATTCCAACTCTTCAGTTGTGTTGTCTGTCTCAGTGAGTGACAATGCTTCTACCCAAGGGGTTCTATTTATAGAACCACTTGTGTGGGCTTCAAGCCAAAAAGCCCACTTAAGTGCATTTTGGCCCATATCTCATAAAATGCCAAAATCACTTAAGTATTTGGTACCTTACCATATTTCGTATTCTACTTAAGTACACCGTACCTTACGATGTTCCTTAATTATTCTATCTCTCATCAATCCGTCCTTTGTGTGTGACCCTATAGGTTTTCGCGGCGTTGGCAATTATATTAAATCACGCATTTAACATAATAAACAGTGAGTGGTATCTAGCAACACATCACTGCTACCCAAGTCACGAAAATGTCATGTGATCTGACAAAACCTCCTGTGATAATAATTATGTGTATAATTACCCCTTTGCCCTTATGTCTATATTGAACATAAGGTATAGACCGTGTCACCCTTGTCCAGTTCAATCTAGGACACTCATGTCCCTCAGCATGCTTCGTGAAGTACCCATCAACTATCTTTATGGTTATCCAGTTACGGACAACGTTGGATCAGCAATAAAGCACTCGACTCTACATCTAGGATCCATAGTGGTTTCAGGTCGAAGAGTGGTATACACTATTATCACCATGAGAATAACTTATGACACTTTGCATAACTTTCTATATAGTATTCTCACAGCGGGTCAATCCGGTATAAATATTACTCCTAATATTCATACCTATGTTTAAGACTTGATAACTCTTTATCCATGATCCATGAGATATGATCATCAGTCTACAAACATAATAGTCTTAATGCTTTAATGTTATCCCACTTCATATTAAAGCTCGACTACGGATACTTTAAGAACAGTGCCCTTATGTTTAATGTGTTCTCATGATTAAGTCACACTTAATACATTAAACGGACTATCTATTCTAGGGACTTTATTAATCAACCATAATAAAGAAAATGCCTTTAAATAATTCGATACAAGTACCAAAAGTATTGGCCTCTAGGGCTTACACCAACAGGAAAGACTTGAGCTGACGCAAAGATGCATGTATTGGGGAATATGCCAATACAACAAAACTATCCTTAAAGGATACATCGGATAAAAAGATCCGGACTCAGACGGGGATGTCCACAAAGGACTCGGCTGAGGAAGAAACAACGAGATATTACCGGTTACTGGGTAATAAACTCAAAGAGAGACATGTTATCAAAACACCGGTTACTGGGTGAGAGAACAACACGCTCAGGGAGAAAGAATATATAAGACTGGTATAAGGGTGAAAGATATCAATCGTCCGAAACATATGAGGAGGACCCAAAAGGCACATCTCAACTCAGGAAAATCTGACTCCACAGGGGACAAAAAGTCATAATAGGGAGCAGAAGGAAGGAACACCAGGGATACCAGTTACTGGGTATATAATAGGTGACCAACCAGGCGTGAATTGGGAACATCTCCAAGACATTCATCATCCGAAAGGAGGGATGAAAAAGCAAACTCGACTTACAGGATGGACATTCGATTCCACAAGGAAATACGAATCTTACTCGACTGGGGAAGAAAAAGTCTTCGACTGAAGCGCGCATGAGATATATTATCTACTACCGTTATATGGGTAAAAACGTAGATAACATACTCGCATGGAAGATTATCCGCAACCGATTACTGGGTTAATAAAGGATAAATCGACCGAAAAGAAAGGACATCGGGATACCGGTTACTGGGTATAAAATGATGACCAATCAAAAGGAGAAACAATCATCACCAAACAAGGGTAAATGAAAGATGACTCGCCGGGGATAAATTGCCTGACAAAAGCAATTATCCAAGAGATATATCACCGGTTACTGGGTGGTATACTCAAAACGAAGGAATATCAATACTGATTACTAGGTAAAGATAACCAATAAAGAGGGGATTACATCTACCGATTACTGGGTAGAAAACCACAGAAATATGACTTACAACTACCGGTTACTGGGTAGAAGGCCACAAAATCCGCTGGGGAAAGGATGAACAATTACTGGTTACTGAGAAATTGAACAACTGAACCACAGGGAACTGCAGGGGATAATAAGAAAGGAATCAATCTAGGAACAAACTAGAAAGACACAATCAAACAAGACTCAACCCTATGAGGACATAACTCAGGGGAGTAATTCCATCCCGATACACAATTGGGGAGGAAACTGAAATAATAATCATCCACGAGGACATAATTCAGTGGGGAAGAAAGAAGAAAATATAGACACTTTCTGCCTATGGGGCTGACTCTATATGGAGAGATCAGACACAAACATCTGCTTGGGGAAGAACATTTCACCAATAGCAGGAGATAACAAGCAAAGATATATGGCAAAGAATGTATCATGAATATTTGAATGCTATGATTATGCATGTATATGCATGATTTGTGTATAATTAATGCTGACAAACAGACATATCTAACACGAACAAGTCCAAGAATCACGAACAGACACTCGGCCAACGTCTCGACAAGAAGGGCGAAGCCCACTGGAGAACTCAGCTTGGGAATAACCCTAGAGGGATGAAAATAAATCATTGGGGATATCAAACCCTATCCCAAAGCAACACTCGCTGAGGATACAAAGAATATGTATTCAGGAGCAGCGAAAGAAGATGATCAAATAAAGAACTCAAACTCTGATGGGGATTATCTCTGGAATAAGAGTAGACAAGGGAAGACTTTAACCATAGCTAGGGATAGGCAAAGTCAAAGCTTCCAACTGTAGGAGATAACACTCTACACAGGAGAAGTCTTCCTGGAGCAAACAATCCTGTTATAAGGAAAATGCATAAAATCTGTTGGGGAGTTTCCATCAACTCGTTTGGGGACAGGTGGTTTAGTAAGATCCGCCGGAGAAGAAACTCTACTGAGGAATCTTATTAAGGAATGATGTGAAACTCCATGGGGAACAACCACCAATCAGATATACATCAATCAAAACACTCCCTTCTATCTTCCGGAGAGGAAACTCTGCAAAAGGGAATAATAGCATTTTGCCCCACTGGGGAAGGAAATAAACATTTTCACCATCAGCTCTTAATGCTAGAAGAAATCTCTAGACTCGGAGGAGATACAAACATCAAACTCTGATCTGGCAACCCTACTGGAGACAAGCTGTAAATGTTCTTGAGGAAACTACCCTTGCTGGAGAAACTGGAAATGAATCCTTCAACAACAAGCGACATACCGAGGATACTTATTTTCAAAATAAATGAAATGGGAAATAAACCCTTCATCAATTGCACTAGGCAACTTCCTTATGAGGAGACAATTATCTGGAAAGATAGCTCTGCAGGGAACACATGCTTACTCCATTGGAGATTCTTACTCATGTTGGGGAAAAACAACCTTCCTCGTGAGTGGATAGCCCAGATAATGAGACAAGGAATATTCTCCACTTAAAGCATATCAACTTTTATCAATCTATAAGGGATTTTAGGTCAGTCCACATAAGGGATGACAACCATATAATTGATAAAAACACAAATGCTAGTGCCTGACATAGAGGGATACACATCTCTAAAGTATCGAGGCAAAAAAATTGGAAAAGAAGGGATCATCCACAGATCAACCATATACCAATCATGGATTGCTAAAAACTCCACGGGAGAAACAAGTATGCATACACAAATAAACTACGGGGAATGCATTGGATGAAAATCCAACTAGGGGAAAGCGATTTAATAAGACAGATCAATCCACTTCCATCAAGGAGAACTCCTCACACCAGGCCCTCTAGGAAGATGATGAAGAGGATAAAACGAGTAAAAATGCCAGAATATGAACAAATGTCTTACCCTTTAGTGATCATACGATCCTCAAGAAAACACTAAGGACATCCCACTTATCCTTTCAGTCATTGTGAATGTTCACTTTGTTTAAAACAGTTTATTCATAAAATTTTATTTGTTTAAAACACTGATATTCATCAATTAAAACATGCAAACATTTGTTAAATCGAAACAAATAAGAGTGCAAAGAATTGGATAAAGGCTCAAATTTATTTAAGAGAATGGTAGTCCGTAAATGGCGAGACTCCATGGATCTTTACAAATTTGAAATTGGTGATATACATGGAAAATGGCTACATTGAACATAATGACCGTTTCTCCACCAACTCTGAATCCACGATATTTGAAACTTCAGTTGATGATGATTGAGCGAGAATCTTTGATAGATGACAGTTGTAGAACAAAGTCTTGTCAGGATGCAGTTACTTGCCAAATCCCTAATTTTTGCCTAGATTGCCCCAAGGTGGGGTACTCAATCTAGCGGGATATATATTCATTTTATTTTATGTCTCTAACTTTTGCCTGGATCGCCCTTTCGGGTTTTCAATCCATCGAGACGCTCATTTTTGCCTAAGCCGCCCTTTCGGGTTTTCAACTTAGCGAGCTATTCTGTTTTTATTTTTAGGCGAAGTATTTCTTGATTGCATCTGAATTCACAGGACGAGTGTATTCCTCTCCATCCATTGTTGTGAGCAACAGAGCACCGCTTGAAAAGGCTCTCTTAACAACATATGGAACTTCATAGTTTGGAGTCCACTTGCCCCTGAAATCGGGCGCGAAAGACAAGACTTTCTTGAGCACGAGGTCACCTTCTCGGAACACACGAGGCTTGACCTTCTTATCAAAGGCCTTCTTCATCCTTTGTTGATATAACTGACCATGGTACATGGCAGTTAATCTCTTCTCTTCAATCAAACTTAGTTGGTCATAACGACTCTGAACCCATTTAGCCTCAGTCAACTTGGCTTCCATCAAGACTCTCACTGATGGGATCTCGACTTCTACAGGGAGCACAACCTCCATGCCATATACAAGAGAGAAAGGGGTTGCCCCTGTTGAAGTGCGGACAGATGTACGATAGCCATGCAAAGCAAATGGCAGCATCTCATGCCAATCTTTGTACGTGACAACCATCTTATGAATAATCTTCTTGATGTTTTTGTTAGCAGTTTCAACAGCCCAATTCATCTTGGGTCTATATGGAGAAGAATTATGATGTGCAATCTTGAACTCGCTACACAACTCTTTCATCATCTTATTGTTCAAGTTAGATCCATTATCAATAATGATCTTGTCTGGAACACCATATCGGTATATGAGTTGGTTCTTGATAAACCTCACAACCACCTGCCTGGTCACATTTGCATACGATTCCGCTTCAACCCACTTGGTGAAGTAATCAATGGCTACGAGAATAAAACGGTGACCGTTTGACGCCTTAGGCTCAACCATGCCAATCATGTCAATTCCCCACATGGAGAAAGGCCATGGTGAGGAAATAACATTCAGAAGTGTCGGGGGAATATGAATCTTATCCGCATAAATCTGACACTTGTGGCATTTCTTCACAAACTTGCAGCAGTCAGACTCCATTGTCAGCCAATAATAGCCTGCTCTTAACATCTTTCTCGCGATAGCATGTCCATTGGAATGAGTACCAAATGAACCCTCATGGACTTCAGTCATCAACAGGTCTGCTTTGTGTCTATCCACGCATCTGAGCAGAACCATATCAAAATTCCTCTTGTAAAGCATATCACCATTAAGGTAGAAACTGCCAAATAATCTCCTCAAAGTCTTCTTATCTTTAACAGATGCCCCAGGCGGGTAAGTTTGACTTTTGAGAAAACATTTGATATCATAATACCACGGCTTATCATCTTTTACTTCCTCAACTGCAAACATGTAAGCTGGTCTATCCAAGCGCATCACGGTAATCTTTGGGACTTCATTCCAATAACTGACAGTAATCATTGAAGCAAGTGTAGCGAGAGCATCCGCCATCCGATTCTCATCTCGAGGAATATGATGGAAGTCGACTTTAGTAAAGAAAGTTGAAATCCTCCTCGCATAATCTCTATATGGGATGAGACCAGGCTGATTCGTCTCCCATTAACCCTTAATCTGATTAACAACCAGGGCCGAATCGCCATAAACATCAAGATGTTTGATCCTAAGATCAATACATTCTTCCAAACCCATAATACATGCCTCATATTCCGCCATATTATCCGTGCATTTGAAAGATAGCCTTGCTGTAAAAGGAAAATGTGTGCCTTAAGGAGTAATAATCACTGCCCCAATACCATTTCCATACTGATTGACAGCGCCATCGAACACCAAACCCCATCGGGAACCAGGCTCTGGCCCTTCATCGAGTGTAGGCTCATCACAATCTTTCATTTTCAAATACAGAATCTCCTCATCAGGGAAGTCGTATTGCACGGACTGATAATCTTCAATTGGTTGATGCGCCAGATGGTCAGCCAAGATACTACCTTTAATAGCTTTTTGAGCTCGATACCCAATATCATACTCAGATAACAGCATCTGCCAACGGGAAATTCTCCCAGTTAAAGCAGGCTTCTCAAAGATATACTTGATCGGATCCATTTTGGATATCAACCAAGTTGTATGATTCAACATATACTGGCGTAAACGCTTAGCAGCCCAAGCCAAAGCATAACATGTCTTCTCAAGCATTGAGTACCGAGACTCACAGTTGGTGAACTTCTTACTCAAGTAGTATATTGCATATTCTTTCTTTCCTGATTCATCTTGCTGACCAAGGACACAACCAATGGAATCATCAAGCACGGTCAAGTACATAATCAACGGTCTCCCTTCAACGGGCGGAGACGGGATCAGAGGCTCGGACAGATACTCTTTGATACTGTCAAAGGCCTTTTGGAAATCCTCGGTCCAATCATGACGCTGATCTTTCCGGAGGAGCTTGAATATAGGCGCACATGTGGCAGTCATGTGGGATATAAATCTCGAAATGTAATTCAAGAAAACCTCAGACTTGCTTCTCTGTTTTGGGCGTAGGCATCTCTTGTATTGCTTTGACCTTGGCATAACCAACTTCAATACCTCTCTCGCTGACAATAAAGCCCAATAACTTGCCGGAACGGACTCCAAATATACACTTGTTAGGATTCAAACGGAGTTTGTACTTCCTCAAACGCTGGAAAAGCTTCAACAAGTGTTTTACATGTTCAACTTCCGTTTTCGACTTTGCAATCATATCATCGACATACACCTCGATCTCCTTGTGCATCATGTCATGAAACAAGATAGTCATAGCACGTTGATACGTGGCTCCGACGTTCTTCAAACCGAAGGGCATCACTCGATAACAGAATATTCCCCAAGGTGTGATGAATGTCGTCTTCTCCATATACTCGGGTGCCATTTTAATCTGATTATAACCGGAAAATCCATCCATAAATGAAAAGACATTGAATTTAGCCGTATTGTCTACCAACATATCAATGTGTGGTAGAGGAAAATCATCTTTTGGGCTAGCTTTATTCAAGTCACGGTAATCCACACACGTTCGGACTTTTCCGTCTTTTTTAGGTACAGGAACAATATTGGCCACCCATTGAGGATATGTAGAAGTCACCAGAAACCCCGCATCAATTTTCTTTTGAACTTCTTCTTTAATCTTCACTGGCATATCAGGATGAGTTCTTCTGAGCTTTTGCTTCACAGGCACACACTCAGGCTTTAACGGCAAGAAATGTTACACGATATCAGTATCTAGACCAGGCATGTCTTTATACGACCAGGCAAAGACGTCGACATATTCTCGTAGCAACTCAATCAACCCCTTCTTAATAGACTCTTCAAGGAGTTCCCCAATCTTCACTTCACGAATGCAGTCTTCAGACCCCAAGTTGACTGTTTCCAGATTCTCAAGATGTGGCTGAATGATCTTCTCCTTGTGCTCAAGCAGACGGGTAATCTCATCAGGAATCTCTTCAATATCATCTTCTTCTGCCTCAAATACAGGGAATTCAAAGTTGGGAGATGGTGTTGGATCATTATGTTCAATGGGTTTGATCAACCTGCATAATAATTTTGAGTATAAAAGAGATTTCAGAATTCAAACAAGGCAATTCATTATGCAGATGAAAAGATTGATTTTATTCTCTTTTTTAGGGTTTTATGGTGATCACCAATTTCATGCGAAAAGCAAAAAATGAAAAATTATTTGAGAAAACAAACATTTAACATGCGATTATTGAATGAATATCATTGTATTAATCAATTATGCCAACAATGTCTTCACTTCTTCTTTTGGCATGGGAGAATGGTTTCTAAATAAGAATTAACATATTACGTTGACTTATGGATAACTGTTGGAACATCAACAACGACCCAATTATTGCAGATCCTGCCAGGTATGACAAAGTTGTCGAGGTCTTCCTCTTCATCTTCTTCAATGATGGCTGCAGCTTCTTGATCTCCATTGGTGTGGATGAAACTTCCACTTTGAAACAGCCCAAGATCATTAGAAACACCGGAAGAATACCCTATACCAGCCTAGGATTTATTATATTCCATCTTTATCATTTTCCCCAAACCATTAGTTGCGCCATGCTCGATGGCTAACTTCGCGTCATTGTAGGAGACAAATGAAAAAAGTCCTTTCCTAGAAGGCTCGGCAATAGATAAGGCTAGGAATGGCGTTCCAACCTCATCCTCAGCATCAATGTAGGAAAAGGAAGATAAATGGCCGACCAAGAGATCCTTCTCTCCCCCTATCACCACCAACTTCTTGTTCTTGACGAACTTCAATTTTTGGTGTAGGGTGGATGTCACGGCACTTGCCTCGTGAATCCATGGTATACTAAGTAAACAACTGTATGACGGATGTATGTCCATAACTTGGAAAAATGATCTGGAAATTACTAGGTCCAATTTTGATCGGGAGGTCTAATTCACCAATCACGGTCTTACGCGATCCATCAAAAGCTTTTACTACCACTCCACTCTACCTCATGGGGGGGCCCTGATACGAAAGTTTGGCAAGAGTGGACTTTGGCAATACATTAAGTGATGACCCTGTGTCCACCAACACATTAGACAGGGCATCGTCTTTATAGTTCATAGAGATATGTAAGGCCAAATTATGGTCTTTTCCTTCCTCGGGAAGATCATCATCACAGAAGCTCAAATTGTTGTAGGCAGTTATGTTTGCAACAATGCTATCAAACTGTTCAATTGTGACATCGTGATCCACATATGCCACGTCCAACACCCTTTGCAACACTTCACGGTGTGGCTCTGAATTCATCAACAAAGATAGGACATATATCTTTGATGGAGTTTGAAGCAACTGCTCCACAATGTTGTACTCGCTCCTCTTGATGAGCCTCAGCATCTCATCACCATCCTCTCTCAATATGCCATACTGGCCAACAAGGATAGGAGCTTTATCAGCTTTGACAACAACAGGGTCAACACCCTTCACAACAGGAATATAATTATTTAAAGAAGAAGTCCCCACGGGACCGGCAGGACTGACAACATCCTTCTTCACGATGTTTTCATGGGATTTTGGCTAAGCCGAGAAAACAAGACCACTACGGGTCACTCCACTAACGTCGGATATGCTTACAACAGAGGTTGAGGGCAACGGCACCTACTTCCCATCTTCCAGCATAACAACATTGTAACGGTATGGGACCGTTTTCTCGGATACATACGGGACAGGGCCCGCTGGCTTTATCACAAGAGTTGGCACCACCTTTTTCTTGCTGCCATCATACTTGATGACAACAGGATCAGGAGTGATAACATCAACTTCATCCTCATTACGATTTTGAAGTATCTCGATCATCCCTTGGTCTAGCATATCTTGGATGTCCCTTCTTATCTTGTGGCATCCTCTTTCATTAATAGTGCACACATGGCACCTATCGTGATCGTGCTCATAGTGACTGTGCTCACATAACAACCTATGCATTTCCACCAGGGATTGCCTTATATCATTCACATAAAGGACCTTATACTTGCCAGGACAATCCTGGACCATATTGACAACTGCCTTTCCATGCTCGGGCAATGGGTTCTTCTTAACATTAGGGCCTACATCCTCAAAGAATAGCATCCCACTCCTCACAAGGTCTTGCACCTTGGTCTTCAACAGAAAACAATTTTCCACGTCATGTCCGGGTGCGCCGGAATGATACATACAGTGAAGTTCAGGTTTATACCACCATTGAGGATTGGCTGGCACAGCAGGAGGATCACGTGGAGTTATCAACTTCCTATCAATCAAGGAAGGATACAATTCAGCATAGGTCATAGGAATCGGGTCAAAAGTTGCCCTCTTCCTCTCATAATTGTTGGTGTTGTTGTTGTTATTGTTGCGAGGTTGGTAAGCCTGTTGTTGTTGACGAGATTGTTGTTGTGGTTGTTGAGCTTCTCTGAAAGCAGGTGCTATATGAGCCACCTGGTGTTGCTTGACGACTGGTCGCACTTCCTTCCTCCTCACATTGGGTCTTCTTTTATTATGGGAAGAAATAGCATGAGTCTCCTCTTCCTTCTTCCTGGTAAGTCCTCCATATTTCTTTGCCGAAGAATCATCACGGGACAGACGTCCTTCACGGACTCCCTCTTCTAGTCTCATCCCCATATTTACCATTTCGGTAAAGTCCGAGGGAGCACTAGCAATCATGCGCTCATAATAGAAAGAGCTCAAAGTCTTCAGAAAGATCTTTGTCATCTCCTTCTACTCCAATGGTGGCACTATCTGAGCTGCCAATTCTCTCCACCTCTAGGCATACTCCTTGAAGGTTTCCTTATCTTTTTGGGACATCGCCCTCAATTGATCTCTGTCTGGAGCCATGTCCATGTTGTATTTATACTGTTTCACGAAAGCCTCTCCTAGATCATTGAAAGTGCAGATGCTTGCACTATCTAGCCCCATATACCAATGGAGCGCAGCACCTGTCAGGCTATCCTGGAAATAGTGAATCAGTAAGTGATCATTATCTGTCTGGGTCGACATCTTGCGGGCATACATCATAAGATGACTAAGTGGACACGTGTTTCCCTTATACTTCTCAAAGTCAGGCACTTTGAACTTGACTGAGATTTTCACATTGGGCACTAAGCACAGTTCAACAGCACTCTTCCCAAACAGATCTTTGCCTCTCAGCATTTTCAGTTCCTTGCGTAGCTCAAGGAATTGGTCCTTCATCTCATCCATCTTCTCATAAACGTTTGGGCCTTCATATGGCTCAGAATGATAGATGGTGTCTTCTACACGCGGCAAAGTGTGCACAACGGGAGGTGGCACAAACATGACCGGGCTAGATGCCGACATGGAAGCAAAAGTGGGAGCGAAACCCTCTGGCACAAAATTGGGTGGCATTCCCCAAGGGAATCCAGCAGGCAGATTCGGAGCAAAGTGGGGCAGTGGCAGCAGGCACTGTAGAGGTAACTACTTCAGAAAAGACAGTCCTCACGGAAGGAGTTGTAGGAGTTGGAGAAGCTTGACTCTGTGCAGCAAGAACTGACTCCATCATGGCAGTCATTCGGGCAATCTCCTCTTTCAAATCTCGGTTCTCTTGCTCAAGGTGTTCCATGATCTTTGAATGATTGGCTCGAGTGTTATACCGGTGCGCCAGCTTGTCTTCAAAATAAATGAAGAGCAAAGAGTTAGACCACTGTATCAAGAGCTCGGAACTAAAACATGCTTATGCATATGATGCATGCAATGCTCGTGCATATGATTTGTTTTTAATCGGAGGAACTTTATAAAGATCTATTTACAAATGTTTTGAAAATACTGAACTTTTTAAGACATATGTGGAATACTCATAATATATAATATTTGGAAACTTTTTACACCAAAGAAGTAGTACAGTCTCGTTAACCAAATAATACAAGATAAAAAGAGAATAAACATCCTATGGAGCCCTAGATATCGGAAGATACGTCGCACAAAGCCTTTTCACCTCTCTCTCATAAGCTGCTTCCATGTCGGCCTTCTCCTTGGCAAGCTGGTCATATCTCTTCTTCGAAAACCTAGATGAGTGAGGTAGGAGAGAAGTAACCACATCATCGGGATCATCAATAACCTGATGCTCTAGAAACTCGATCATTGCATCCTTATCCTTGAGCTGCTGAAGAAGCTCCTCACACTCACGAACCCAAGCACGCGAACAGTCTTCGTCTCTCAACTCCTCTACTCCTTGATTAGGGAGGGTTGAAGACCTAACCATAACCATAGGGGTAGGTCTTGGATACTCGTACGACATGCGGTACTCGAGGGCTCTCTTCCTTACCCAAGAGGTGTAAGGCTCCAAAGCAACACAGTTCTTCGGACCAAACTCATTCCTCCCTTTCCTATGAACCTTGCGCCAGGCGCGGACCATCCTATCCTTCAGGTTTTGGGGATCTTTACCCTCTTGAAAGAATAAGCCTTCCAACAAAATGTTGTTAGGTTTATCCTTTAAGGGGAACCCAAGCTGACGGCGAGCCAAAGCAGGGTTGTAGTTAATTCCACCACATGTACCAAGAAGAGGTACATTGGAGAACTCACCACAAGAATCAATAATCTTAATGCCATCATAAACACGATTATACCAAAAGATATCATCATTAGTGAGAGACATGAGTCTCGTGGACCACCGTAGACATCCCTTGTTCTCCTTGAAGGCAAGCGTCTGAGGCAAGTGCGAAATAAACCACTTGTACAATAGAGGCAGATAGCATACAATGGAACCACCACCCTTTGCATTCCTCATATGCAAAGAGAAATAAGTGTCGCCCAACAGAGTCAGAACGGGATTAAGAGAAGAGAAAATCCTAATAGCGTTCACATCCACGAAGTTGTCGATGTTGGGAAATAACACTAGCCCATAGATGAGGAGTACAAATATGGCTTCAAAAGCTTCCTTACTCATGGCCTTCCCAAACAAGGTAGTTTTGGCAATCAAAAAATCAGACAGGAGACCTTGAATTCCACCCTTGGTAGTCATATTGGCAACAATGTCAGATACCTCCACGTGAAGCATGTCAGCAATCTCTTGAGAGGACGGAATCTTCTCCAAACCACTGAACGGCAACCGGTCAAGAATAGGTATACCCACATGATAAGCATACTCATCAAGTGTAGGCAAAAGCTGGAAATTCGGAAAAGTGAAGCACCGATACAGAGGATCGTAGAACTGCACCAACCAACTCATCAGACCCTCATCCACCCTGGTAGAGAGAATAGATAGAAGCTTCCGATGGTGAGCTTTGAACTCCAAAGGCTCTAATACATAAGATGTCAGACGCCTTAACTCTCTCAAGTCGGGTTGTCTGAAACTGTACTTTTTCGTATTCCTTCTTTGCTTATCCATGTCTGAAAATTTGCAAATAGACCTTTTAAGTTCCTTACAAACATCTTACTGTTGATGACATGAATGCGGATGAATGCATGGATGCAACAAACACACTCAAGGATCAAGCAAGTCACACCACACAAAGGTCACGGGATGACTCAAGTCATCGTCAATATCAATCATCCATTTTGGTGGATTATGGTTTACACCTTATCAACACCCAAGTTCCATTGATTTTGAGGATATACGAGAACGGATCGACCGCGAATCACAGGTTTGTTGTGAGTCACGAGCATGGAGTCTCGGTTAAGAACCACCCAACAAAAGTGTACTATGGTTAAACCTAACAATCATGTTCTAAAAGGGTTCCTATAGTTATCATCCCATCTTTCGGATATTATTGGATAAAACGACTACTCGTCCTCCAAAAGTATTCTCAAGAAAGACTCTTATGAGTGTAGTATCACGTAACAATCGCATCAAGTCTTACACTTGAACGTCCTTCGCACTATGTCCTAAAATAGGCCAAGATGGGCTAGGTCTCTAAGCTCCTTGGTTTCTAGGGTTCATATTGGAAAGAGTAATGCCTAACCACGACTACTCGTGTGACATTAGTGATCCCAATAAAACCTCCATCAAGTGAATGGACTTGCAAGTTAACTTGTTAACAAATAACTCCACACAAGTCAACAAGACTATGTCATTCTCCTATCATAAGTGCACTCGAGTTCGGGTATAGAACTCATCTCACAAGAAACCACCAAGCATAAAAACAATATATATCAAGCAATTCATACATTACAAATAATACATTCATCCCAAATTTGCACAAAAATATGTCACAAATAAATATAAACATACAACACATACAAGCAAAAAGTAGGCTAAACCTACGGGGCTTGTTCTCCCCAGCAGAGTCGCCACTTTTCTGTAGCGGGGTTTGCGTTACCTTTAGGTTTATTGACTAAACCAAAAGTCAACATACAATTCGAGTCGCCACCACACTTTTACTTGTCCAAAGGAAAGACTAAAAAGCGAACAAAAGCCAAGTAAGAAGTTTTTCAAATCAAAAACTAATAAAAATGCCAGAGATCTAGGTAAGGGGGTTGGTTATGAAATGGGAAGGTTTTACGCACCCAAAACATCCTTAGTACTCTAAGGGAACCCTTTTTGCAAATATGTGTTGTAGGTTGGTATTTGTGAAAAGATTTGTGCAAAAGATTGGAAGGATGAGAAGAGAATAGATTATATTTACAAATTTTGTTGTTTGAATGGATGAACCCATTGCCTACGTACCATCACAAAGTAGGATCAAAACCTCGTAGTTCGTGGTAAAAATCTCAAATATTGGTGAATTGATTTTAATCAAAAGCCTTAAGGTCTTTTCTTATCAAAGGGAGAAAACTCAACCTAAACCAACAATCCACCATGTGAGGAAGGCTTCAACATGCTAGTGAGGGGTTAACCCTATAATAAGCATGGAAGGCTTATAATCCAACACTAAGGATGAGGTGAGATTTACATTAACCACTATGATAACTCAAACCTATGACTAATGTTTTTGAAAAGAGTTTAACAAGTGGCCATTGAAACCACAAAAACAACTTGAAATGGGTTATATTTACAAGTTAAATTTATTTAGAAAATGAGGTCAAAGTTGGATTAATATTTATTTACAATGAGTATTTATGAAAATGGTTTTGAAAAGTCAAAGGCCTAAGGCCTAGGTTTCTAATTTGAAATAAAGTCAAAGTTTTGAAAATGATTTTTGGCTTGGTTAGAGGGGGGAGAAGAGAGAAAGGCTATTCCTAAAGCATACAAAGATAAGAGGGGAGAGGTAACCCTTGGAGTTCCTTTTCTTGGAGTCATATAGAGATGACTCAAGATGCTCTTTTCCTTTGGATTTAGCACACAAAACAAGCAATCAAATAATTGGAATTCAAGCTCCTAGGATCTCCATTTGGCTTGGCTCTTAACTTGGCTACTCATGACAATGGTCCTCTTTTCATAATCTTAAGATGAGGTTCCTATCACACAAAAGCACACATCAAAAAGCTCACAACACAATAAAGGGAATGGACAAAGAATAAGTTTGAGGAGAAGTCATTTGAGATTAACTTTGAATTTTATCATTTTAAAGGCATGAGGCCTAGTTGCTCTTCAACATATTTTGCATTCTAAAGGCATGAGGCCTAGTTGCTCTTGAACTCCTTTAAGCATGGGAAAATCCTAATTCTAAGTCCTTTCTCCTTTTGCATTTTGGTTCACATCAAAACAAACACAAAACAACACAAAATAGCAATATATTTATATACAATAATGGGCTCAAATGAGCAAAAGAAAAATGACATAAGCATAAAATATGTGCTCAAGTGAGCAAAATAAAATCAAAATGAATAATGAGCAAGAAATAAATGACATTAAAAGTAAATGACAGGAATTTAAAAGCTCAAATTAAACTTAGTAGTTAGTAGAGTTATCTTAGCTTGTCATAAGACAATGTAGCGCTATGTTAAGCAATCGTAAGTGGACTAATATAGTAGCCACACCTATCTGAGGTCGGTCAATAAGAATATAGGCAAAGAGCACAAGTTAGAGGTCATGACTAGTAAGCCAAGCTCCATAAACTTGTCATGCCAAACAAAAAGGGGAAGGGCCTTGTATTGACTTTTGGTTATTTGCTTGACCAAGAAGTAACCTACCTTTGACACAAAATAACTTACTTGATCATGGATCAAGTTGAGTTTGGTTTGGATCAAAGAAGATTAAACTCCTATTTGTCAAGACCAACCTCAAGACTTTAACTCATTGGCCATTGCGGAAAAGAAAGGGATGAAGATGAAAGGGAGGGGGTAAGAAGTCAACAACCAATCCCAATTGATCAAAGTTGAACCAAATCAACCTTGATCAATACCAAACAGAAGCGGAATCAATATAACAAGTCAAGAAGTCCACAATATTTTTTTGGTATTTTTTGAATTAAAGGAAAATACAAATAAAAATAAAGTTGAACCTCAAATTTAATTCAAAGCAACTTCAAAAAGTCCAATTAAATGTCCATAGGTTCAACATAGTCAAACAAACTTTGACTAATTTTCTCACAAATTTTTGAAATCAGAAAGTAATTAAAATCAATTAAAAACAACCAAAAATAGCATAATATGAATTAAAATCTCAAATAATCTCAAAATAAACAAGAAATTGTTGAGGCTATTTTTCATTGACTTATCATGATCCATAGATGCTAATAAAATATTTTTGTATTTTTTAAAAGTCAGAAAGTATTTTTAAAATGAATTAAAATCATTAAAAACCAATTAATTCATAAAAAATATCAAATGAAGTCACAAAAATAATTAAAAATCATAATATGAAACTAGATTTTTCAAGAAAATTTTCAAAGTTGGTCTCATATTTTTCTGACTTCATATGAATTTTTAATGAATTTTTGAAAATAGAATGAATTTACAAAAAATAAAAAGAAAATGAAATAAGCGAAAAAGCCTAAGCCACTAGATCCACTTCATTAATTGACGTGACAGTGCTGTATAGTCTGGATCTGAGGACACACGCTAGGCTCAAGTCAAACGCGCAACACAACGAATTAAAACAAGTAATTAAAACGGACGCGTGAGATTAGATCTTGAGAAGGAGATCCAAAGGCCATGAGCAACACACGTGGTGGTGGTGGTGGAAACCACCGTCTTCTCCGGCCAAACACACAAACTCCGGCCAAATTTGCAGGAAAATAAATCTCAACAAAAATGAAAAACAAGGACATGGAAATAAAGCTCTTGTGATGTAGATCATCACTGTACCATTGGATTTCTTTCATGCTTCCTATATTGAGAGAAAGATGAAGGACAAAATCATGGTGTCCACACGGATTGTTCATGAAATGGCAAATTGAATGCATCAAAAGCTTGCCTCAAGTATGAGGACTTCAGAGAACACCTAAAACACAAGAAAACTACATTGAATTAGGAGTTTCAGATCCAAAAAGTTTGAGTTTATACCTTCAAATTGGTGAGCTTCTGGCCACGAATTCTTCACATTTCTTGCTCCTCTTTGATCTCTGGATGTATGGAAGATGACTGGCTAAGGAATCTAGCTTTGAAACTCAGCTAATGTTACTGAATTTCAAGCTCGAAAATCTGAAAAAAAAAAGTTAGTGATTCCTTTGGTGAGGGTTGTGATCTCAGTTCTGCAGCATATGGGATCTTCAAAAGGTTGTGAAATGAAGCTCATGAGGCTCTTATTTATAGCTGAATGTAGCTAAGTTCACACTTTGCTCATGTGCATGAGAAATGAAAGTTTGAGTGCATGGGCCTTTGTGGAGGTGTGAGAGGCCCATGCATGGCTGAAGAAGCTTGCTGAGATCATGTGAAAGGCATTTGGTCGTGCACATTGGATGGAAAGGACTTGCATTTCAAGTTACAACATAAAATATCAAAAATGCACATAAATGAAAAGAAATTCGAAACTCAAAAATGTTAGACCCCAAGGACTATTGTGAGTAATGGTTGGAAAGCTCTTAAAATAAGGAACAAAAGTCATGTTGAGCAAAAAATCATTTGGCATGTGAAAATTGATCAAAACTGGCCTGGAAAGTTCAAGTGTAAAACATATTCAAATCACTTTGAAAAATTAACCCAAAAGCAAGCTTGATCAAGCCCCTCTGTCCTCATGATACAAGCTTCAAAATGAAAAAGTCTCCAACAACAAAGTTGTAGGTATTTTCAAGATGGTCAATCTAGACTCAAATTTTGCATCATTTGGATTTTCTATGACAAACTTATAGGCATTTGAAGTTGGGTACTTTTTCAAATTCAATGAATTAGGTCCAAGATGACCTATGATGTTTTACAATATCACATGTATTTCCTTTATGATTGTGAAGTTTTTTCTAACATAACATTTGAAGATTACATCTCAAGCTTTCCAAATACTTTGGTCTCATCTCAAAATCATAAAAATTAAGGAAGTTATGCCCTTGGTAAGTTGACCCAAAATTAGGGTTTCAATCAAAATGACCTATAATGTTTTGAAATGAATTATGACCTTACAAGATTCAAATGGATTTTTGATGAAGATGAAAGTTGTTCATATGGTTCTTAGGAACATTGTTTCTTTTGGGGTCATCTTTATTTAACAAACACATCAAAAAGTATAGCTCATTGAATCTTAGCTTAGTCAGATGACTTGACTGGTCAACTTTTCAAGGCCAAACTTCTAATCTTGATGAATAAATGATTGAGGGGCCTCAAATAGGCTCATATATGAATAAAATGATAAATGAAAGAACTTACCTTGATTAAATTTGATCAGAGGTTGAGATTGCTTCATGGGCAAGGCACAGTCAAAGCACAGTGAAATTAGGGTTTCCTTGGGAAACAATCTTCAAGCCCTTCGGGTCATCTTGATCAAATTGGAAAATTGAGATATTTGGGAGACATATATGATGATTAGGAACTTTGTGGACCATTGTCATGCTTTTCTCATCTTCATCTAGCCATTGCATTGGGCTTAGGAGCCTCCTAGGAGCATTGTGGAGCACATGATTACTTGAGCTTCAAAACAAAAAGAGTTAGTGACATATTTTTGTGCTTTTGGTTAGTAATCAAATAAGAAAAGCAATAACATACAATAAAATCATGCTTGGTGATCTCAAAACACTCAAACAAGTCCAACCCTAGGGTTAAGGAGCCAAACATGCTATGATCCTCGAGGCAATGCACTTGTGCAATAACATGATGCCATGAGGGATCTTAGGGTCAAAATTAGGGTCTTACAAATATGTTGGAAGTTTTATTTGGATGAGGATTACTCGGATAATCGAGTAAGGCGACTCATATCCAAATACTTGAGGAGAGGAATCGAAGGCTCTAGACCATCTCCTTTTTCATCCTTAATTATAAAAGGATTTGATCATGATTAAGGTATTTTAAATAGATGACGAATACTCGAATGGTCGAGTAAGGTAACTCGTATTCAAGTATTCAAGAAAGGGAATAGAAGACTCTAGACCACTTTCCTTTTCATCTAAGTTATTATGAAAATAGGTTTGTGTATGGTTGATGTATTTTAGATAAACGAAAAATGCTCGAATGATTGAGTAAGGTAACTCATATCCAAGCATTTGAGGAGAGGAATCGAAGGCTCTAGACTATCTCCCTTTTAGTTTAGTTTATTATGAAAATGATTTAATTTAATCGGTTTAGAAGTGTCACACCCCAATTTTGACCCTGAATCGCTAACTCAATACATTCATCATAGCTATTGCATCTCTACATAGCATACCATGCATTCCATACTGCATAGTGCCTAAAATATCAGTCGAAATAATTTTTTTGGATCTACAGGCAAACCGGTTGAATTAATTGACAGAGATCCATCAAATCAGTAGACGAAAAATTTCCAAATCAAGCTTGTAAATACCAGATTTATTAATCTACGTTTCGCGTAGTTTAATCTGATATGTTCGATTTATTTTTCGGCTAAGTTCTCGGTCACCTTTTGACTCGCCTGAGCCTTTTAACCGGTCAGAATTTATTTCAAAATTAAAAGAAACGCTGTATTTTTCCAATAAGTTTATTTTGCACTGATCATTTTAGTATATTTATTTTAATTTTTTGATTACTTTTACGCTCGACTTTTTATTCATTTTTACCCCTTTTATTTTTTGCATTTTTGTCAATATTTTCTAAATAGGCAAACAGTTTATTATATAACGTTATTTCAATATTATTTTACTTTTTTACTTTTTTACTTTTTTAGTATTTTTTTTCTTCACTTTAACTCTATTTAAACTTTCAAAGGGGCATTTTAGATATTTTATAAATTTAGTAACCCTAACTTGACATGTATATAAATTAATCCATTTTCCTGAAACCAAAAAAAACAGAAGCGGCGCCTCTATCCGTTTGTTACAGTTGTATCTCATTTTTTTAAATTAAAAAAAGAGAAGGAGTGTCCTTCTTCATGAGTTGGTCAAGCAACTCTTTCTTTTAGAGAAAAAAAGTTTGTTTCAGGAACTAAACATAACCATTTTTACCTTTAACCATGTGAATACTACCATATAAAAAACACCATGAAAACACAACACAACCCTCTTTCTTTCTCCATGCGTGAACAATAGTTATACTTCATGTTCTTCTTCATTACTCACCCCAAATAACAACCATGAAACAAGATTTGACCATTTCTTAACAACATACAAAACTCCTCTTCAACCAAGTATCATTTTCAACAAATCAACTACACAAAGCACCATTAAATCTCTCTTTCTTCTACAACAACATCATAAATCGTGACCGGTTCTGCATCTCACCACCGTGTGGTTTCTTCTCCGGTGACCGCCTTTGAATCTCAAAAAATATACTTGTTTTCTTTGTTGTTGTTGATTGATTCGGAGTCATGCTTTTTTGTTGTTATTGTTTGAGTTTGTGCTTTGAGTTTTCTTAAATGTTATTTAGTTGTTGTGAATATTTGAGTCGGTATTATCGAATGAGCAAGATGAACGGGGTAAGATTTCATTGTTCCTATCTTCTTTGTTTTGTTTATGAGCATGGTGATTGAGAGAGGAAGATTGGGTCATGTGAGATAGAGTAATATTGAGAGAAATAGCCATGAGAAAGAGCATATCTCTTTTATCATTTTTCCTGTTACTGTTACTGAACATGAATGAATGTGAAAATTGTTAGTTCTTTTTTTTTTTATTTCCAACGCCATGTGTTACTACACCACTGGCTACTTTTTAAAATAATAATAATAATAATAATAGAACATGATGGTTTGTTTTAAGAAATTGGAGCGATGCTTTCAAAATGCCATCTATTTCTTCTTCTGTTTTTCATTTTCTTATTAACATTATTAGATATGTAAATTAATTAGGCACATGTTATTTTTTTTTAATAACTATTTTGTTTTCTTTATTTGTTGTTCGTTTTTTTTAAGATATAAAAAAGAACAAAAATAAGTAAATAATAATCCACTTTTTTTCAAACATAAAGATCTATTAAAACAACAACAAATCACTTTTGCTTATGGAGGTTCAAGAACACTTTTCAACTATTGATTTTGAAATCAATTGAGTTTCCATACAAAATGGTGATGATTAAGGTACTAAATAAATAAAGTAAGAGTAAAAATGAAATAGAATTAAATAAAGAACAAGCATAACAGACTACATATTCAATAAAAAGAAAGTATGGCTTGAAAGAAAATGAAGAGAAAAATGAAGAGAGTTTTGACTTAGTTTTTGTGAATGATTGTTGGTGAGATTTGCGAATGAGAATTGTTTTATTTATAGGCTCTAAAAAAACATAGTTTAAGAATTATGCAAAGAGTGTGAGTGTCTTCTAGAAACTTATTTAATTAAATAGTGAATAATGATGTAATATATGCATCGAATAAAGATGTAATATATGCATTGAATAATAATGTAATAAATGAGAGATATTTTGTGTTTTCTAGAAACATTGATTTTTTTATGATGCGTGAAAATGATTAATAAAATTCAAATGGGTGATGATAAATCAAATGAATTTTTTTTTTAAAATGCATAATAAAAAAATTCAATTTTAGTCAATTTCTTCAACATGTAAAATATTGACTTTATGTTGACTTTTTTTTACTATATATGCATATATGAATAATTATGGTGACATTATTTGATGATAAAAATGTATATGGCTAAAAATGCAAAACTGGACAAATGGACTTGTATCATATGAATTTAAAATGCCCGGGCAAAATTGGGGTATGACAGTTACCCCTATTTAATTACCTTAAATCAGAAGGTATGAATGACAACGGTCTTTGTACATTCGTAGTGGAAGATAATTAAATACGAAAAGACCCCAAATTTCATCCTTCGAGATGCAGGGATGAAATACAGTGATAAATACAGTGAGAAAGGTTATTGTGAGGTAAATGAAACAATTAAGACTCTCTGAGAATCGTCAGAATAGTATCTTGGATGACATAATCGAGATATTCCAATAATGGAATGATACCTCAACTATATCTAAGACTTTCTGAAAAGTAGCAGAGCAGTGTCTTGAACTGAACACACGAGATTCCCTGAGGATCAACGAACTAGTGTCTTACATGATATAATCGGGATATTCCAATAAGGGAATGATATCTCAATCATATCTAAGATCTTCGAGGATACTATAACAGTATCTCTAAGGACAAATGAGATTCTTCAGGTAAATGAAGCAGTATCTCAAATAGATAAATAAGATTCTCATAATCAATGAAGCAGCATCTTATATGATATAATCAAGATATTCCAACAAGGGGAATGATACCTCAATAGTATCTAAGACTCTTAGAAGATACTTAGAGCAGTATCTCTAAGATCAAATGAGATTCTCCGAATTAACGAAGTAGTATCTCAAAAAACAAATGAGATTCTCTGAATCAACGAAGCAACATCTTATATGATTTAATTAAGATATTCCAAACAAGGGGAATAATACCTCAATTGCATATAAGACTCTTCGAGGATACTAGAGCAGTATCTCTAAGAGCAAATGAGATTCTTCAGATAAATGAAGCAGTATCTCAAACAGATAAATGAGATTCTCTGAATCAACGAAGAAGTATCTTATATGATTTAATCGAGATATTCCAACAAGAAGAATGATACCTCAATCGTATCTAAGACTCTTTGAGGATACTATAGGAGTATCTCTAAGAAAAAAATGAGATTCTTCAGATAAATGAAGCAGTATCTAAAACGTTCGTCCATTGGGGGTAATAGTTCATAAAAGACTCCCTTTTGGAAGAGGTTTACTGGCAAAGCTCTGCAGGGAAAAAGATTATAAGAGACTTTTTAGGGTAACCTCTGCTTGGGGAGAAACAAAGCAACGACGTTGGGGAATATTACTATCAACCATAAAGTCGAAGAATGAATTGCTGGGAAATAATTCCATGAGCACATGCGGGGTAATAATACTCCTGACTTGAATGAGAGTTGTCCAGGATACACGTGATTGACCCTCGATCCTGAATTATGTTATGTTTTTTTGTATGATGCTCCACTTTGGGTGGAAATACCATGCATGGAATGATGCATGAGATGTATCCTGGGATGTAATTACTGGGGATATTTAGGATGTGCATATAGGAATATGAATGATTTTTTTGATCTTGTATAAGGCTATGCATAAGTATGCTGATGATTGGTATGATTGTGTTTTTGAAACTTCCCATTTCAACGGGGGAGTCATGCATGTATGCAATGCATAAAGGAATGCAAGTAGGTAATTGGATTTTTGTAGGGTTTTATTCTCGATCGCCAATGATCTTGGACTTTGAAAGGGAATTGCCAGACGGGAACTGGAGTTTGAAGGATAAGTTACTAGACAAGAACTGGTGACAAGGATTAAGATGCCAGACGGGAACTGACTTTGTTTTTCTTTATCATACGAGAACCGATTTATAAAGTAGGTTATCAGATGAGAACTGGTTGCAAAAAATAGACTACCATACGAGAACTGGTATCAAAATAAGTGACCAAATGGGACTGGTTTAAGAGATAATCTACCAGACAAGAACTGATATTTGGTAAAGGATTTGTCATACGAGAACTGGATCTAGAGATGATATACCAGATGAGAATTGGTATTTGGAAAATGATTTCCAGACGGGAACTGGACTTTGAAATAATTTTCCAGATTGGAATTGGGCTTTTAAAATAATTTTCCAGACGGGAACTGGACTTTTGTAATGGTTTTCCAGACGAGAACTGGACTTTGATAGGTTTGCTAGACGAGAACTAGCTATGAAGGACTGACTACCTACGGGAACTAATATTCAATAGTAGGCGGTTAGGTGGGAACTGGTTTAAAATATATTTTCCAGATATGAACTGGACTTTAAAATGATTTTCCAGACGAGAACTAGACTTTGAATTGCCAAGCGATGTTGGGCTTTGATGTCATATTTTATGTTACAAGGCTTTTTAATGTCAAGTTCATGTTGTGGGGTTAGGCCCGATGGATGATATGATATGCATGCCTTTATGTTAGAGAAAAGCGACATGAATAATACATGAGGATGATTTATGCGATGATTTGAAGGTTTTTGAAAATGCCCATGTGAGGGTGCTGGAAGAGAAGGTTTTTTGCGGCAAGGTTTATGTTGGAAGGCAAAGGTTATTGGATGGGGTGATAGCATGACTCCTCGACTCTCATCTCGAACTCTACGGTTGCTGACATGCGACAAAGCTTTTTATTGAACAACTTAAAACATGGATAGGACTTGCTCATATGTGGCTCATCTTGCCCCAGTTTGTTAGGTGATGGCAGGATTTTTCCTTGAAGGAAGCTTTGGGAAGAAATTGTACCCAAATTTGTCTTGAAGATGACATTCCCCATAATTTGAAGTCATGAAAGGATTTTTCATTGATTAATTGGCTTTTGAAGTGATTGACTTTTTTGTGCTCTTGAGGTAGCTTGCCCCTGTATGAGCGTTGAAGCGACTTAACTCACACTGACTGATCATTGAAAGGATTTTCCCTTAATCAACAGAACCTCTAGGTGATCTGCCCCTAGTTGATAGAGTCTTGATATGGTTTCCTATGGATCAACCGATTCTGGAAATGATTTACCCCGTGATTAACAAATGTTTGGAATCAGTTTCAGACTGACTGATTCCTAGAGTAATCTTCCTCCGATGAACTGTTGTCTTTAGGTGACATGCCCCTGATTCATGGGTTATGAGGTAGTCTTGATTCTAGTGAATGATCAAATTTATCTTGATTGCTCTCTGTTGAAGTTTCCATGGTGTCAATTGTTGAATTGCAATTAAAATTGTTCACTCGTAAATGGTAATTTTAATGCAATACTCATGCAAGTTTTGAAAAGAATCATTATTGAAATGATGTGATAGTGTGTGACGAGTGGACCATGAGTCCAAATGCAATTTTGTTTTAGTTATTTAAAGTGTGAAAGATACAACAAGAATAATGACATCGGTGTAGAAGATTAGCAAATCTTTAGGAGTCAGTTTACGCAACCTTGTTATATAGAATGCTTTCATAATAAACCCTACTTCAATTAGGTCTTTTAAGGGTTGACCTGGTTCATGGTTATTGAAACAAAGGATATAAGGCTCAAAGTTTAATTTTAAAGCACCCATTATTCTTGATAAACTCCAGTCCTACGCTCAGTTAATTCAACATACACGTTCTTTTTTTAAGAGAGTTTTGAAGGTGTAAGGATAAAGATGATGATTCAATGTCTCTTGAAATGACAGTCACCTTATTTTGTTTTATGGATGTCGGTGACCCTTTGATTTTGGTATAGTGGTCACTAAATCTTGTTTTGATTTTGTTAAGGATTTTCATGGTATGTTTTGATTTTTGTTTTGATCCCTAACTTTTTCCTGGACCGCTCTTTGAAGCTTTATCCACCGGGATTGCCCTAATTTTTTCCAAAGTCGCCTTTTGGGTGTTCGACTTAGCAGACTTTTCCTTTGATTTTTTTTTGTGACTGCCAAGTCATTTGTCATTGAAGAACAACCGACATAAATTATGATTTTTCCATAGTGCTTTTGACATTTTAGACGTGTTTGGAGAATATCATGCGGTTGATCTCCAGATGGGATGCATTCTCTTATAATTTGAATATGCAGTTGGATTAACTTAGCACTACCTTACCCTGGGTTAAACATAAGGGTTTATAGATTCGAAAGAAACACCTACTTCTAGGCTCGAAGTGGTTGACTAGGGATTAACTCCTTATCTCTCCAGTGTTTGGGGATTTGAAACAATGTTTGTACATCATCAATAGGATTTTATCCGAAAGCATACATTCAACAATTATGGGGATTTTGTTTTCGTCATCCTACCTCCAATCTTTTCTAAAACAACAGTTATGATAAAGAAAGTGAAGTGGAAGAAACATGGATGTATTTTTTGTTTTTGATATAAGAGAAGAAAAATGAGCGAATGCGAGATAATTGATTCAAAACATGCATGATTACTTCATTAATATTACCATTAAAAACAACAATATACAAAAACAAGTAGCATTTAACAACAAGGAAATTATAAATGCAATGATAAACACAAATCAGTCCAATGATTTCAAATGATGTCTTCCTGTCTGGACCACTGGTTTTAGGATATGCTCTATGAAGTCTTCAAACTCATTCAGGAGAGAGGTTGACATGCACCAACAGGCTTCCTTCTAAAAAGGATATGAACTTTTTGTCAATCAATTGTTGTACTTTGGCCTTGAAAGCATTACAGTCCTCAGTTGAGTGTCATATTGATCCAACATGATATCCACATTGCACATCGAGATCGTACCCAGGTGGGTATGGTTCTGGAAACGGCCTGGGAGACTTGGGCTTCACCAGCGAGCTTCGAATCAGATATGTCAGAAGTTGATTGTATTACATAGGGATTGGATCGAGAGGAGCATTCCTTCTTTCTAGATTTTTTCGAGGCCTAGGCTGGTTCAAATGTTGATTTTGGTATCCTCGACCACGAGATATTTGATTTGTACGAGGAGCAATCCATGGTTGCTGGTATGATGCTCTAGGAATCGCTGGTTGTCCATAAGGATAATGTGGTATTGGAAATGGTGAATGCTGAAAAGATGGGGTATCATAAGATCTGGATTGTGCACCATGAGAATACCCAACATCTGCCAAGACTGCATTGGTTTCATCCTCTTCTTCCTTTTGGGAATTGGCAAAGGATTATGTCTCACTAGCTTGGATGCTCGAGGCGCCTTGGATTCTTCTGCTATCAAGGGCAATCTTAATACGTTCGCCAATTATCACTAGGTGGGCAAAGTCTGACAACACATTACCTACCAACCTTTCGAAGTTCGGGATCTGCAAGGTGTCTATAAACAAGTCAACCAATTCCTTGTCTAGGAGTGGTGGTTGCACTTGAGCTGCCAATTCTCTCCATTGTTGTGCATATCCTTTGAAAGATTCCTTGCTATTTTGAGATAAGCTTTGTAGCTGCCTTCGGTCTAGAGCCATGTCCAAGTTGTAGTTGTACTACTTCAAAAAGCATTGGTTAAGTCTTTCCATGACTGAATATGGCTTCTTTTCAACTTCATATACCAGCTCAACGATGCTCCAACCAAACTATCTTGAAAATAGTGAATCATCATCTTGTCATTGTGAGTATGTGATGCTATTTTCCGGAAGAACATCACTAAATGATGCCTTGGACAACTATCCCCTTTGTACTTCTCGAAGTTGGGTAATTTGAATTTTGGAGGGATCACTAGGTTGGGCACTAAGCATATATCAAGCCTAAAATTGTCATTCACATCCATTACTCAGACTCTCCCCTCAAGGGCACAAAGCCTTTCAACATCAGGATTGGTCAATGGCATCAACCAGGGTTGAGTAGGAATATTCACTTGTGGAGGATCATAGTCGGACAGAGGGTCATACATTGGGTTGGTAATTACAGTAAAACATGATGAGAAACCAACATTCTCTATGATGACATGCTGAAAATAATTCTTTAATTGAGCTAGTGTAGCTTCCAAGATATGGTCTACCTTGTCTTTCATGTTGTTCATATCCTCTCTTAGCTCAACTTGACTATGTTCCAAGTGCTCCCTCGTCTTTCAGTAGCTCTCAAGGGTTCAATACGAGTGTCGGGAAATCATCCTGCTAGTAATGGGAAAAAGGACAAAATGATTTCTTTTTGTATTGGAAAATGATATGCATGCATGCTGATGGAATGCGAGTGCTTGAAAATTTTGTCATGTTTAGATACGTAAGAAAATGCAATTCAATATTCAGGATCATAGGAATAAGTAAGTTCATATGTTGGTCAGAACAACGAGTAAATAACTGGTATCCCTGATTAATGGAACCCCACAGGTAGGCTCTACAGTTGGTAGGTTCCCAGAGTCATGGATCCTTCTTGAGAACGTCACTGTCGTGACGAAGGCTAGTCGGATAGTAATACCCTTAATATGATCTCGTATAGGTGAGGTCTTCGTGTGGTTGATAACGCGAAAATGTATTGTATATTTGACTTGACTTGCATTTCTTTTTACTTATTTTCCATGGCATTATACCATATTTTGTGTTTATTTCAGGTATTTGCCAAATAAGAAGTGTTTGTGCGAGGAAAGCAGGAAAAGGCAAGAAAATGAAGAAAATAGCAATGGGTGGCCCCCACCATAAGCAAGTGTGGCGCCCACCATCACACGGCAAGGGTGGCGCCCACCACCTTAAGTGTGGTGTGTGACACTTGCCACCTTAAGTATGGTGCCCACCACCTTAAGTGTGGCACTTGCCACCCTCATGTGGCACCCGCCACCAAACCACTTCCTCCTTATTTTTCTCCACGCTCCATTTTTCTCGGTCAACCAACCGCCCTAAATGCACGCCCACCATGGGATTTTCAAGGAAATTTTCAAGGCAAGGATTGGAGTATAAATCAGGGTTTCAGTCTTCAAGAAAAGGGGACCGTCTCTTTTAGCCAGAGTTTTGTTGTTAGAATTTTAAGCAGATATTTACTTGTAAAGTGATAGATTCTCCACATCAAGGACTATTACGACTTTAGTTTTAGCAATTGAATTTGATTGTAACTGTGTACCTGATTTGTCAAGCGTGCCGGCATTAATTGAATTCAAGAACCAACATTAATTCCAGTTTTTCGGTCTATATTCCAATTTCTATTTTAATTGCTATTTTAATTGCTTACTCCTTGTCTTATGTTTAATTTTTATAATAGCATGTTCGTTCTCAAATCCATGTCTGGCTAAACCAATCGATATCAGTATGTAAAGATCGTCAAAACGACGGGATTCATAAATAATTGGTGTTGACTTTTATAAAATGTTATTTTCCGGTTATAGTTTCTTATTCTAAATTTAAAATTGTTTTCGTACGAGAGTACAAAGCAAACAAGGGTTACGGTCAATAAAAACGAGAGTTTGAGGTTTTAACCGGATAGCTGAAACTAGGCATTAATTCTAAACACAACGAGAGAGCTTTAGGATTAATTAGACTTTATTTATTTCCAAAAATTACTTTTAATTCAAATGAGACAGCGAGAGCGAAGCATTCTGGTTTAAGAGTATAGCCAGAGTCAACAACACGAGAGTGTGAGATAAAGTCTTTCAAATAAATAATTTCTACTGAAGAGTATTTTGACAATTAAGATTACACCAACTATTTATCGAATTCCCGAAGTTTTATGTGTTACATACCGATATCCCGCTATTAAATATTTATATTAAAGTTCTGTTTTCGTTAGTAGTTATTTCTCATCGTCTCTCAACCCCTAGAGAAATCATCAGCCTTAGATTTACGTAGTAACATTAGATAACAGTAAGTTCGATTATTAGTCTTTTGGGTTAGATAATCTTTAAAACTACGCGATACGACTATGCACTTGAAGTCACGAATCCTATAGACATACTAAGTCGCGATCATGTTTTTAGTGTTGTTGGCGGGGACTAATTTAGTCGATATCGTAACTCCAGTGTTGCGCCGTATAGACTAAGGCAAACAAAACTATTTCCCTTTTTAATCTGTCGATTGTATGCCAAGTACTCGCTCTCAAGGCGAGAAATTAAAGCTACCATTCGACGAATCAGAGCGTTATCTAAGATTAGAACGCCGGATACGAGAATACTGTATCTATTACAATCTTCCCGACCATAATCTCCCTATTTCTAAACCAGTTATAGAACCAAAGATGGCTAAAGGACCGTAGAATCGTCCTCTCAAGTACTATGCCATCCCTTCGTAGGATGAACCACATAATAGCATCAATGCCCTTTCCATCGAGGCAAATAATTTCGAGCTAAAACCTTTATTGTTGTCAGTCGTATAGCAAAACCAATTTTCCGAAAGTCCCACGGAGGACCCGAACCTACATTTGTCAGTGTTTTTGCAATACACAGACACGGTGAAAGCGAATGGTGTCAGCCCCGAAGCTATAAGACTATGTCTTTTCCTTTTCTCATTAAGAGATAGAGCTAGAGCCTGGCTCCAGTCTCTACCGTCGAACTCTGTCACTACGTGGAACGAGTTGAAGAAAGTTTTCTTAGCACGATATTTCCCACCTAGTAAGACGGCTATGCTAAGAGCCCAAATAAACGGGTTTAAATAAAAAGACAACGAATCACTTTTTGAAGCTTGGGAGAGATACAAGGACATGATGATGCTTTATACACACCACGGTCTAGAAGAGTGGTTGATCATTCATACCTTTTACAACGGTCTCTTGTACAACACAAGATTGACAATAGACGTCGCCGCAGGTGGCGCACTGATGGATAAACCCTACAATGAGGCTTATGAACTTATCAAATGTATGACCCAGAATCACTACCAGTGGGGAAGTAAAATAACCTCCATAGAGAAACCTCCAACGAAAGGCGGTATGTACGAAATAAGCAGTCTTGACCATGTCAATGCTAAGGTAAATGCTCTCACTCAAAAGATAGAAAACATGACCATAACACCCACAGCCACCGTGGCTGCCGTAGCATCGAACTGCGAGATATGTGGAGTTCCTAGGCATGTTGCCCCTGAATGTCAACTTTTGACAAGAATCTCCATAGACCAAGTGAATTATGCTCAAGGAAACCCTTACTCAAACACCTATAACCCAGGTTGGAAGAAACATCTGAGCTTTTCGTACAAAAACAATAACGCATTGTATGCACCTAACCAAGTACCTGATGTACCACCAGGATATCATAAAGCTGCCACAACTGCTTCAAATGCTCTTAGGAAGTCAAACCTTGAAATAATGATGGAAAACTTCATAGATACCCAAGCCCAAACAAATAAGGATTTCCTAAATCAAAACATACACACTAGTGAGCAAATCAAGCAATTAGCAAACAAGGTAGATGCTTTAGCCACCTATAACAAAATGTTAGAAACACAAATTTCGCAAGTGGCTCAACAACAAGCACCTACTGCTGCCCCTGCAGGTACATTTCCTAGACAGCCACAACCAAACCCGAAAGTTCATGCAAATGTTATTATACTACGAAGTGGGACAGAATTAGACGGGCCAACCGACCCTAGAATTCAAAATCCAGCCATGCACCAAGACCCTGGTAAAATAATTGAGAAGGAAGACGAACTAAAGGAAAATAAAAGCGAATAGGCCATAGAGAAAGAAGAATCATATGTGCCTCCACCACCATATAAACCTCCTATCCCGTATCCTCAAAAATTTGTTAAGTCCAAAAGTGTAGGGCAATTCAAGAAATTTGTAGAGCTTCTGAAACAATTGAATATCACAATACCTTTTACAGAAGCTATCACTCAAATGCCCTCATACGTTAAGTTTCTTAAGGAGATGTTATCTAACAAGAAGAAGATCGAGGATAACGAAACTGTTACACTTACAGCTGAGTGTAGCGCTATAATTCAAAATAATATGCCTCATAAGCTGAAAGACCCAGGGAGTTTCTCCATACCCTGTGTAATCGAAAAGTTTGTCATTGACAAAGCTCTATGAGACTTAGGAGCCAATATTAGCTTAATGCCTTTGTCCATATGCGAAAGGCTTAAAATGGGAGAGTTTAGACCAACTAGGATATTCGTCCAACTTCCGGATCATTCTGTTAAATTTCCCGTATGTATGCTAGAGAACGTTCCAGTGCGCATAGGTCAATTCTATATTCCCACTGATTTCATAATCATGGACATAAAGGAGGATTATAATATCCGTATCATATTAGGAAGACCATTCTTAGCTACTTTCGGAGCTATTATAGATGTAAATAAAGGCAAGCTAACCTTTGAAGTCGGTGAAGAAAAAGTCAAATTTATTTTGACGCAATTCTTAAAGGCACCAGCTATAGATGATACATGTTGTCTGCTAGATGTCATCGACGGATGTGTAAGAGAAATGGAGAATGAACAAACTTCATGAAGGTGAGAAAAACAAGAAAGGGGGGGTTTGAATTGTTTTGAAAAAATAAGCGCTTTTGCAAAAATGAAATCACACAATGATTTTATACTGGTTCGCTTATAACACAAAGCTACTCCAGTCCACCCGGCCAAGGTGATTTCGCCTTCAACAAGGACTTAATCCACTAATCTTGAAAGATTACAAACAACCCCTAAGAGAGAAGAAAATCTCTTAGTCCTCTCAAGTCTACAGACTACAAAGAGTCACTTGAGGAAATCAAATAAAAAATTAGATACAAGATGTGTAATCTAGAGTGCTTCTAAGAAAGCAAATATTACAAACTTAAGAACAAATTTTTCACTTGATAAGCAAAAGCTTAGTGAAAATCTTTGAAGAACAAAGATGTTTTTCTTGAGCGTGATATGATTTCAGTATAGTTTTGGCTAGTGATTTCGTTGTTTTTTTTGAATGAGATTTCTTCTTCTATTTATAGGAGTTGAAGTAGAGTTGAAGTAGCGTTGAATCTGTTGGATATTGAGATGTAGTTACGCCATTCCATTAATAGCTTCTGCAGTAGACTTTTTCTCTTAGAAGTGACTTCTTACCACAATTAGTATCTTCTCTCTTGGAAGTGGAGATTAACGTCTCTTTCTAATTGAGGAAATCCATTTGCAGAACTTTAACTTAGCTTAAACGTTACTTCATCATGATTATCAATTCTGATTAGAGTCTTCGTGTTTCTGGAGAATCTTGCTTCTGATGTTATTTCTTGAAAGTTCAGATAGCGCTGATAACATTTCTCCAGAATCAGAGCTTCTAGACTTTACTTCATGTTCAGATGCTTCTGATACTTTTGTAGTTTTGTCCAGAGTTAGAGTTTCTTGAATGAGATTCTTCTTTAGATGCTTCTGATACTTGAGATTTTGCATCTGATCTTGTTTTGCATCTGATGACATCATCAGATTTGTTTCTTCTTTCTTTAGAACCCTGCACACTTAGAAACTTTTCGTTAGGGTGCCATTTTTGGTTTCATCCTTTGTTATCATCAAAATCATGGAATCTGTTGTAGAACAATTTTTGTTCTTACAATCTCCCCCTTTTTGATGATGACAAAACAAATAAAATTATCAGATGAAACATGAAAAATATTAGATCAGATAGACAAAAGCTCCCCCTGAGTTAGTACTAGGGAGTTCAGAAGTTCTTACCAGAGCTTTCCAAGTAAAGAGATTTCTGAAAACTTTCTGCAATTTCTTAAATTTAATGTTAGAACTATTTAATCAGAGCTATTATTTAATCAGAGCTAATTTTATCAGAAATATTTCTTCAATTGTTGCAGAATGCTTAAGGTTTTAGACATAATTTTCATCAGAGCTATTTAATAATTTCTCCCCCTTTTTGGCATAATCAAAAAGGCATAAAAAATAAAAAGAATAATAAGGAGAAAAACACTTCATTAAAAAGCACAAAGGCAAACAGACGTCAAAACATCAGATTCGAGAGAATATCAGAGCTAAAGAAGACAGAAGCAAAAACACTAGGCAAGCAAGCAAAAATAAATCCTAAGTGCCTAAGGGTTTGGAGGTGGAGGAAGTCTCTGAAGCAACATGGCAAACATGTTCTGGATGTTTTCATTCAAAGCATCTTGCTTGTCCATCCTGGCACGAAGCTCATTCTGATCTTTCTTGATCTCTTGCTGATCTTGCTTTATCTCTTTCAGAGTGTTAAGAATCAGAGGGATCGCAGAGGAAGACTCCCCCTGAGTCAGAGCCTGCTGAGCTTCAGCTTCAGCAGCAGCTTGGGCTTCTGCATCTGCCTTAGCCTTGGCTTCAGCTTCCTGAATCCTTAGAAGTTCTGCTTCCTTTGCCAGTCGTTCTTCTTCCAACCTCTTTGCTTCTTCTTCAGCTTCCCTAGCCAATCTTTCCTCCTCTAATCTTCTGGCCTCAGCTTCTCTAGCCAGTCTCTCTTGGAGTCTTTCCTCAGAGTCTCTGATGTAGCCATTTCTGACTTGTTCAGAGATACTCTTCAGCCTATAAGACTCAGAGGTCATCCAACTAATGACTCTGTTCCAGTGTGTCCTAACAGATGTAGGATCATCACTAACTTCAGAGTTTTTAGCCAGAGACTTGATCTTCTGGACTGAAGCTTCTGCAACCTGTATAATGGCCTCCTCAAGGGTAGGTGTGGTAAGTTTAGGTTCAGGTTCAGGTGAATGAGGTGGAGAGTTTTGAGGGCTGAGATTTAGAGGTTGAGGTTCAGATTGTTGAGGTTCAGATTCTGCTTGAAGTTCAGAATCTGCGTCTGGTTGAAGACTAGGGGATGAAGCATATAGTGGATTGAGGTCTGAAGGGTTAGAGTCTGCTTCAGGTACAGCGGGAATTTTTGGTGGGGTGATATCAGAGGTGATGGGATCAGATGGTTGAGTTTCAGATGGTTGGGTTTCAGAGGGTGTGGTGGTTGTTTGTTGTGGTGGAAGTGAAGTTTGATTTTCAGAGGAGATGGTGGTTGTTTGTTGTGGAAGAGAAGTTCGGAGGGTGGAGGTTACTTCAGATTGTTTTGTGGGTTGTGGAGCGAAATTTTTAGCATAAATTTCAGCTATTGTTGGGGATTCAGGGTCAGAGTGTTCTTGATCAGAGGACTCATGATCAGATAACTCTTGGTCAGAAGAAGGGGAAAGGTAAGGGGGTGATTCATATTCAGAGGATGAGGAAGAGCTGTGGTGATGTAGTTGATTAGGGTCAGAGGTTGTTGTGAAATTACGAGCAATTTTTAGAACAGGTGGAGGTTGAGAGGTTCTGATGGTTGAAGGAGGGATTTCAGAGGTTGTAAATATTGGAGGTGTTGGGAGAGGAGTAGAAGAGGCCATCATAGGTATTACAGAAGTAACAGGAGGAATAGACTTACCAGAAGAAGAGATTTTCAGAGGAGCTTTGGTTCCAGAAGATTCTCCAAGTCTGGGTTTCTTTGCCTTCCTTGCTTCCTCAGCTATCTTCTTCTCAGAAAGACCTCTTTTGTATCTGACCAAATCTTCTACAGAGTCCAGACAGTCTTCAAGGCGGAAATCAGAAATATCAATGCCTTCATCCAGACGATCCTGAAGGTAGATAGCAATGGCATCTCTGGGTTCATTCTTGAAGAACCTTTCAAGGCCATGAGGCATCTTCCTCTGATCTTTCAGAGCTTCCCAGGTCACATTCATAGTGGGCTTGACTCTAATGTCTTTGATGATTCCCATACTCTTCAGGTTTCTGGCATTCAGAGGCTTTCCCACGTCAATTGCCAGATCATCCATACATCTGGTCTTCTCCAGAGCATCTACCAGCCCATGCTCAATGAAGATGTCAGAGAGCAATCTACCCAGAGGAATGTAGGATCTGGGCTTCATGTTATTCCTGGTTTCTCTGACTGAATCCCTCAGATATCTGAAGAGGAGAACAGGGAGGTTGATCGGGATACCCTTCTGAATACAGTAAAGGATGCATTTCTGATCAGCATTTATGTAATCTGAAGAGTTGGAGGCTGGACGATGATGGATTGTTCCCAGAATAATCTTCAGCCAAACTCGGAGGTTCTGATGAAGCTCCTTGTTCTTAGAGGGGTTTCCTTCAACATTTGCTTTGAAGATTGTAGGGTTAATGACTTCTGTGATGCGCTTGGACCTTGGAGGAATGTTGTAAATCCTTTTACCTCCAGCTTTCTCCATGTTTAGCAAGGAAGCTATTGATGCTTCAGTGATGACAATCTTCACACCCAGAACAAACGAGACAATGAACTGGTCATCAGCATCTGCACATCTCCAGAATTCCTTCACCAGAAGAGGATAGATTGGACCATAAAGCCTGTCGAAGTAGGTTTCCCAACCTTGCTTGCGAAGATCTTCAGTAAGATCAACACCGTTTCTTCTCAAGTTCTCAAAATCCACCAGTGATTCACACAGTACATCCAAACCTTCAAAGGGAGTTGAAAGATGAATGTGTTGTTCACGTTCCAAGATGTGAGGTTCTTGATAGACTGGGGTCGTGGTGACGCCTATAACCATGGGTGTTTGAGTGTTTGAGGTTTGGGGATTGGAACTAGATTCCACTTGTTGAGAATGGTTGAAGAGTTCTTGTTGTTGAGCGTCCATTGTTGATGAAGAAGATGAAGAACTGAGAGAGTTGCAGAGAAAACTTCGAGAGAGGGTTTAGGGTTTTAGAGTGAGTGAGAGTGATAAGTGTGAAAAGTGAGAGAAAGTGTTTATATACTAAGGGTAAAAACACATGCAAAACGACACACATACCAGCGTTAGCACAAAAACCAAAATAGCACGTTTGGGGGAAAAATGATTACAGCTCATTAATGAATGTCTAATCCCAACAGTACGCACACTGCTCGAGGAGATTTCAAGCGTTCTGACCTTTGATTTCTTTTGACAGCTGTCTAGAAGTTCTAGGGTTAGACGCATGTTCCCCACGTGTTGATGTATCTGATCTTCAGGAATACCAAAGGATTTCTGAAGATTTCTAACTCAGATATCTTCTTAACTTGGTAGAAGTATCAGAGTCAGAGGCAGAAGTGTATTTGTTTTTATCAGAGTCTCATTTTACATGTTCAGAGCCAAATATTACTCAGGACAATTTTTAATGTTCAGATTTTCTAAGATAAAAAGAAATCTATCTTCAGCTAGAGGCTTAGTAAAGATATCTGCCCATTGATGTTCTGTATCAATGAACTTCAGCGTTACTATCCCTTTCTGAACATAGTCTCTAATAAAATGATGTTTTATTTCTATGTGTTTGGCTCTGGAATGTAGAATGGGATTCTTACTTAAACAAATAGCAGCAGTATTATCACAAAAGATAGGAATGTTACTCTCAAATATCTGGAGATCTTCTAGCTGATGCTTCATCCAGAGCATCTGAGTTGTGCACAGTGATGCTGAGATGTATTCTGCTTCTGCAGTTGATAGAGCAATTGTTGACTGTCTTTTGCTAGCCCAGGAGATTAAATTGTTTCCCAGAAGCTGGCAATTTCCAGATGTGCTTTTACGTTCTATTCTATCTCCTGCATAATCTGCATCACAATAACCAGAAAGCCTATACTCTGATGTTTTCTCATACATCAGGCCCAGGTTAGGAGTTCCTTTCAGATACTTAAGAATTCTCTTAACAGCTGTTAAATGAGATTCTCTAGGATCTGATTGGAATCTGGCACAAAGACAGACGCTAAAGAGAATATCAGGACGAGTAGCAGTCAGATAGAGAAGAGAGCCTATCATACCTCGATAGAGCTTCTGACAAACCTTGTTGCTTACCTCTTCCTTCTCCAAAATGCAAGTTGGATGCATAGGAGTTTTTGCAGATTTGCATTCAGTCATATCAAACTTCTTCAGAACGTCTTTAATGTACTTGCTTTGATGAATGTACGTGACTTCTGAGGTTTGATTGATTTGAATTCCCAGAAAGAACTTTAGTTCTTGCATTAAACTCATTTCAAATTCTGCCTGCATTAACTTAGAAAATTCTTGGCAAACAGAGATATTAGCAGAACCAAAAATAATATCATCAACATAAATTTGGCATATCATGAGATCATTATTAAGGTTTTTACAGAAGAGTGTAGAATCAACTTTCCCTCTGATAAAATTTTGTTCCAGAAGAAAATTGCTCAGACGTTCATACCAAGCTCTGGGAGCTTGTTTAAGTCCATATAAGGATTTCTTAAGTTTGAAAACATGTTCTGGAAAGTTTGAATTTTCAAAACCTGGAGGTTGATTAACATACACTTCTTCTGAAATATAACCATTAAGAAATGCACTCTTGACATCCATTTGGTATAATTTGATAGAATGATTAATAGCAAAAGATACAAGAAGACGAATAGATTCTAACCTCGCGACTGGAGCAAAAGTTTCATTATAATCAATACCTTCTTGTTGACTATAACCTTGAGCTACCAGTCGAGCTTTGTTTCTGACAACTTCTCCTTTCTCGTTCAGTTTGTTTCTAAAAACCCATCTGGTTCCAATGACATGAGTGCCTCTGGGTTTTGGAACGAGATCCCAGACATCATTCTTGGAGAATTGATCTAACTCTTCTTGCATAGCTGCCACCCAATCGTTATCCTGAAGTGCTTCATCACAAGACATAGGCTCGATCAGAGAGACTAGTCCCAGAGGAATATCTTCAGAAGTTCTGAAGGTAGATCTGGTTCTGACGGGTTCGTTCTTGTTTCCCAGAATCAAATCTTCAGATACGTTAATACGACTTTTAACTTTCCTTGGAATTTCTGGAGATTTAATTTCTTTAGAGTCTGGAGTGACAGTTGCTTCTGGAGTTTTCTCAGATTCTACCAGAGTGATCTCTAAATCTGCAAACTTTTCAACTAGCTTTGACTTTTCAGGGTCAAGCTTATCATCAAATCTAACATGAATTGATTCCTCCACAATTTTGGTTTCTGTGTTGTATACTCTATAGCCTTTAGAGCGTTCTGAGTATCCTAACATAATACCTTTCTGTGCTTTGGAATCAAACTTGTTCAGATGTTCTTTAGTATTTAATATAAAACAAATGCATCCAAAAGGATGAAAATATGAAATGTTGGGTTTTCTTCCCTTACACAGTTCATAGGGAGTCTTATCCAGAATAGGTCTAATAGAGATTCTATTCTGAATGTAACACGCTGTATTTACAGCTTCTGCCCAAAAGTGCTTTGCTACATTTGTTTCATTGATCATGGTTCTGGCCATTTCTTGGAGTGTCCTATTCTTCCTCTCTACAACTCCATTTTGTTGTGGAGTTCTAGGACAGGAGAAATCATGGGATATTCCATTAGAATCAAATAGTTCTTCAAAATCTTTATTTTCAAATTCTCCACCATGATCACTTCTGACTCTAACAATTTTAGAGTCAAATTCTTTTTGCACTTTAGAACAGAAACTGGTGAATACAGAGTGAGACTCACTCTTGTGCTTTAGGAATTTTACCCATGTCCAGCGGCTGTAATCATCAACGATTACTAGTCCATACTTCTTTCCATTGACTGATGCTGTTTTCACAGAACCAAATAAGTCAATGTGAAGAAGCTCCAGAGGCTTAGAGGTAGAAACAACATTTTTCTTTTTAAAAGATGTTTTTGAAAACTTTCCTTTTTGACAAGCTTCACACAGAGCATCTGAAGAAAACTTCAGTTTAGGTAAGCCTCTGACTAACTCAAGTTTAGTTAGCTGAGAAAGTTTTCTCATGCTAATGTGGCCTAAGCGTCTATGCCATACCCATTGCTCTTCGTGAACTGACATTAAACATTTAACATTTTGATCTTTTAAATCAGAAAGATTAATTTTATAAATGTTGTTTTTCCTCTTGCCTGTGAAAAGGACAGAGCCATCGTTCTGATTAATAGCTTTACACGTTTTTTGATTAAAGATTACATCATAACCGTTATCACTTAATTGACTTATGGATAACAAGTTATGCATTAATCCTTCTACATAAAGAACATCAGATATAGAGGGAAGAGTACCGTTACCAATAGTTCCGGAGCCTCTGATCCTTCCTTTCTGATCTCCTCCGAAGCCTACGAAGCCAGCATCTTTAAGTTCCAGGCTTTGGAACATAGACTTTCTTCCCGTCATATGTCGCGAGCATCCAGAGTCCAGGTACCATGATTGGTGTCTGAACTTTGCTGCATAGGATATCTGCAACATAGATGATCTTATCTTTCGGTACCCAGAATCTCTTGGGTCCTTTCAGATTAGTTTTCCCAGAGTTTCTTACAACTTTGGGTCTTCTAGCATTTTTAAATTTGTTTTCTTGTGTGTGTGTGTAGTGGTATGAAAAAGGAGATTTAATTTGATCACTTGTAGATGGTTTATCTTTCTCAGGATCATATCCAATTCCCCTTTTATTATTCTGACTTACTCCATAAATCATGGATGCCATAATACTCCTATCTATCCCATTCTTCAGAAATTGTTGAAAGGCTTCTTCATATTTATAAATAATTTCATTTGAAGTTTGTGGTGCTTGAGACAACGTTTCTTCTAATTCTAAGCTTTTTGTTCTAGCTCCATCTCTTTCTATCGTTAGAGATCTGATAGTATCATCTCGTGCTAGAATTGTTGTCTCAAGTCTACTACATACTTCAGATTTTGCTTTAAGAAGGCCTTTAATGTCTTTAACTTTTTGTTTTAATTTCTGAAGAGAGGTAAGAGTTTCTGATAAACATGATTCTAAGTCAGATCTAGAAAGTTCAGAAAATACCTCTTCAGATTCTTCATCTGAGCTGCTGGATGTGGTAGCCATAAATGCTACGTTGGCTTGTTCATCAGAGTCAGATTCTGATGATCCTGATTCACTATCGTCCCAGGTGGCCATTAATCCTTTCTTTGTTCTGAAGGTATTCTTCTTGAAGCTTTCTTTTCTAGGGTTATCTTTCTTCAGCTTGGGGAATTCATTTCTGTAATGACCTGTTTCTTTACATTCAAAACAGGTAATATCTTTATTAGGTTTACCTTTTGAAGTTGACTCTGATCGATCCCCTCTGGGTCTTGATCTTCTGAAGTTGTTGTTGTTCCTTCTTTTCCAGAGTTGCTTAACTCTTCTGGTTAGTAGGGACAGTTCTTCTTCATCATCAGAGTCTTCAGATTCAGAGTCATCAGTGTCTGCAGTTTCTGCTTGAAGGGCTTTGGTTCTGTCTGACTTCCGTCTTTCAGGTCTGGACTTCAGCGCCACTGACTTGTTTCTTTTCTGAGGCTCATCCTCCTCTAGTTCTATCTCATGGCTTCTGAGAGAACTAACAAGTTCTTCAAGGCTGATATTGTTCAGATCCTTTGATAACTTCAGAGCAGTAACCATTGGTCTCCATTTCTTTGGCAGACTTCTGACTATCTTCTTAACATGATCTGCAGTCGTGTATCCTTTGTCTAGCACTTTAAGACCTGCAATAAGAGTTTGAAATCTGGAAAACATAGCTTCTATAGCTTCATCATCTTCCATCTTGAAGGCTTCATATTTCTGGATCAGCGCCAGAGCCTTCGTCTCCTTGACTTGGGAGTTTCCTTCATGGGTCATCTTCAGAGAATCTAGTATATCTTTGGCAGTCTCTCTGTTGGTGATCTTTTCATACTCGTTATAAGATATAGCATTTAGGAGTATGGTTCTGGCCTTGTGATGATTCTTGAAAGCTCGTTTCTGATCATCTGACATCTTACTTCTGGGAACTTCAGCTCCATTCAAGACTGGAGGTGTGTATCCATCTGTGACAATGTCCCAGAGGTCAGCATCATAACCCAGAAAGAAACTTTCGATTCTATCTTTCCAGTAATCAAACTTTTCTCCATCAAAAACATGAGGCTTGGCATTGTAAGAATCTTTCTCATTTGAGTGGGCCATTGTTTTTCTCGTACTGGATCTCTCTACACGGTTAAGTGTTTGATTAGAAAATCAATAACAGAGCCGGAGCTCTGATACCAATTGAAGGTGAGAAAAACAAGAAAGGGGGGGTTTGAATTGTTTTGAAAAAATAAGCGCTTTTGCAAAAATGAAATCACACAATGATTTTATACTGGTTCGCTTATAACACAAAGCTACTCCAGTCCACCCGGCCAAGGTGATTTCGCCTTCAACAAGGACTTAATCCACTAATCTTGAAAGATTACAAACAACCCCTAAGAGAGAAGAAAATCTCTTAGTCCTCTCAAGTCTACAGACTACAAAGAGTCACTTGAGGAAATCAAATAAAAAATAGATACAAGATGTGTAATCTAGAGTGCTTCTAAGAAAGCAAATATTACAAACTTAAGAACAAATTTTTCACTTGATAAGCAAAAGCTTAGTGAAAATCTTTGAAGAACAAAGATGTTTTTCTTGAGCGTGATATGATTTCAGTATAGTTTTGGCTAGTGATTTCGTTGTTTTTTTTGAATGAGATTTCTTCTTCTATTTATAGGAGTTGAAGTAGAGTTGAAGTAGCGTTGAATCTGTTGGATATTGAGATGTAGTTACGCCATTCCATTAATAGCTTCTGCAGTAGACTTTTTCTCTTAGAAGTGACTTCTTACCACAATTAGTATCTTCTCTCTTGGAAGTGGAGATTAACGTCTCTTTCTAATTGAGGAAATCCATTTGCAGAACTTTAACTTAGCTTAAACGTTACTTCATCATGATTATCAATTCTGATTAGAGTCTTCGTGTTTCTGGAGAATCTTGCTTCTGATGTTATTTCTTGAAAGTTCAGATAGCGCTGATAACATTTCTCCAGAATCAGAGCTTCTAGACTTTACTTCATGTTCAGATGCTTCTGATACTTTTGTAGTTTTGTCCAGAGTTAGAGTTTCTTGAATGAGATTCTTCTTTAGATGCTTCTGATACTTGAGATTTTGCATCTGATCTTGTTTTGCATCTGATGACATCATCAGATTTGTTTCTTCTTTCTTTAGAACCCTGCACACTTAGAAACTTTTCGTTAGGGTGCCATTTTTGGTTTCATCCTTTGTTATCATCAAAATCATGGAATCTGTTGTAGAACAATTTTTGTTCTTACACTTCATACTCCGAAATACTGAAAATTCCAATGCCTCCTACTTTTGAAGATGAAAATTGGCGTCAGGAATACCAAGATGACAGTCTAAGTGAATGTCTAGCACTGACACCCAATCACATGCCTTGCCCAAAGAAACCAGCATTAGAACTTAAAACACTACCCAAAATTTTAAGGTACGAATTCCTAGACATTGAACTCGAGCGACCTATAATAGTTAATGCAGACCTAGGACAGATAGAAACTGAGAAACTCCTACATGTTTTAAGAAAATATCCAACTGCTTTAGGCTATAATATCTCAGGTCTGAAAGGAATAAGTCCTTCCATATGCATGCATCGTATTATCCTAGAGGAAGACAGTAAGACCACTAGAGAACATCAAAGAAGGATAAATCTCGTTCTGAGTGATGTAGTAAAGAGAGAAGTGAAAAAGCTATTAGAAGCAGGGATTATATACTCGATATCCGATAGTCAATGGGTCAGCCCAGTACATGTCGTACCAAAGAAGGGAGGCGTAACAATTGTTAATAACAAAAAAGGCGAATCTATAGCACAAATAGTGGTGATTGGAAGCAGAATGTGCATTGATTATAGAAAATTGAACAAATCCACTCGAAAGGATCATTTTCCTTTACCTTTTATTGATCAAATGCTTGAACGATTGGCTAAGCATTCTCACTTCTGCTATTTAGATGGTTATTCAGGATTCTTTCAAATCCTTATTCATCCTAACAACCAAGAAAAAACAACCTTCACGTGTCCCTATGGTACATTCGCCTATCGACGAATGTCGTTCGGACTATGTAACGCTCCCGCAACATTCTAAAGATGCATGATGTCAATTTTGCTGATTTTATAGACAACATCATGGAAGTATTTATGGACTATTTCTCTGTTTGTGGGCAGAGTTTTGAAGGATGTTTATCGAATCTAGAAATGGTATTTGAAAGATGCGTAAAAGTGAATCTCATGTTAAACTAGGAAAATGCCATTTCATTGTCCTACAAGGAATCATACTTGGACACATAGTGTTTGATAAGGGGATTGAAGTTGACAAAGCTAAAATAGAAGTTATAGAAAACCTTCAATCTCCGAAAACCGTAAGAGAAATATGAAGTTTCTTAGGACACGCCGGTTTCTAGCGACGATTCATTAAAGATTTCTCCAAAATCACCAAACCACTAACTGGCCTATTAATCAAAGACATTGAATTCATCTTTGACGACAAATGCCTAAAAGCGTTTGAACAATTAAAAACAGCTCTCATCACCGCACCTATCATGCAACCTCCCGATTGGAGATTACAGTTTGAAATCATGTGTGACGCTAGTGATTATACCGTAGGCGCAGCCTTAGGACAAATAAAGGATAAGAAGCTTCATCCAATATATTACACAAGTAGAACATTAGATCCTACACAGATGAACTACGCCACCACGGAAAGGAACTTTTAGCTGTCGTGTTCGCTTTGGATAAATTCCGTTCTTACCTAGTAGGAGCAAAGATAATTATCTATACCGATCATACCGCAATTAGGTACCTATTAAGTAAAAAGGACGCCAAACTAAGACTCCTAAGGTGGATTTTACTCCTACAAGAGTTTGATTTAGGAATCAAAGATAAGAGAGGCACTGAAAATGTCGTAGTTGATCACTTGTCGAGGATAGAAGGTATTAAACCTGAACGAGTGCCTATCAATGACGATTTCCCTTATGAACGACTCATAGCCCAGTTGGAAAGTAATACAGCTCAATTCTCATTAACTTATAATGCTACCGAAACAAATGAAGTCGTGGAAGCAATTTACACTAAAACCACACTGCCATGGTATGATGACTTCATCAACTAGTTAGCAGTGTTGGGCAGCATGCTTTCCAACCATTCCGGAGGGCAATAACAGGTGTGGTAACACACATTTTGAGGGAAACAGAGCCACATGAATTCACAATCCGGTCATACGTTATTTCCTCCAACTATTGGCTTGCACTATTTTTTGCCGATCCAATTCTAACAAGGTGAACGAGAAAGAATTTTTCTATCTATTCGCCATATTTGTGCCACAAAAGGTCAATACTGTCCCATTTTTCTCACATACAAGCCATAGTCAACGTGAGAAGAGGACCAATTATTTTTGGCGGTTTAATAACCTCAATAGCTCGAGTCCTAGGACTCGAAGAAAAATTCTCCTGCCTAACACCGCTCCCGCCTCGTGCCATTGATATTGACATGACTAGGAGCATGAAATTGGTAAAATGAAGGCAAGACGGTAAACTTCACCTAATGGTCTCCAATAGTGTTTTCCCTGATTTCATTCTCCCTAAACCAAATCGCACAGATGTGCGCAATCCGAATAAATACTTCTATATTCATGATTTGGTCTCTAACCCAGTCCCCGCATATATTCCTGAGAATGTAGCTGCTGGCGGGGACATCGATGAGGATTATGATCAGGAGTCGACTGCTCCTGCTACTAACACACACCCACACACCACACACGTTTCTTCTGAAAATGTTGTAGGTACATCATCCAGGCATAGGCCCATAAGAAGAAATGTGGCACCTGCCACTCTTGATGACATCTATGTTGAACTGCTGCGACGTAGCGAATTAGACTCTCAGTGCGACCAACAAATTCAAAACATGGAAGCTCAACAAACCGAGATGATGCAAATCCTTCGTCAGATATAGCATGACCAGCATGATTATGCTTTCAGGAATGAACATAACATGTCAGGTTTGATTGATGAGATGATACCTTTGACAGTGTGTGTGGAAGATCTACAAGACCATGCATCTTATGCGGGTACACGACCTCACCAGCCTGTAAATGGTAGACATGGACGAACACGTGGCAAAGGCCACCAATTGCAGATTTTCCAGGTTCTACCTTCCTTTCTTATCTTATGTCGTTGCATTGGGGACAATGCTCGATTTAAGTATGGGGGAGGAAGCTTTACCGCTTTTATTTATTGCATTCTAAGTAGATTTAACTATTTTTATTTCCTTTGTTAAATTATTAAGTGTTAGTTGAGTCAAATATCATTACATTGTCGAGTCTTTATGCGTGGTTTCCGTTATTTACTGGTTCTCCCATTTTCTTAAGCCATACCAAACTTTTGAAAAAATCTTGACTTAGAAATATAATACATCTTTTGAAAATTCTAAGCTATACATAAAACTTAGGTTGGATTGTAGAGATTTGGAAAAAGTTTACAATATCGGTTTCGTTTTAACACCTTAAATCTCCCAAGTATAAGATCAATTTGAGTACTTGTCATGCCATAGCCTTAAATTCTATCCTTTAATATTCCTTAAGTAGTTTATCTAGCAGTCAGCACCATCCTAAACACACACTATGCAAGAAGTCGATGCAATAAGTGTATGATCTCATGCTTAAAAGGAAAAAGATTGACCAAATTAATAAAAAGTGTTGTTCCTTCTAAGTTAGGTGACCCTCACCCGGTCATTTAACCCAACGGTACAACCATCTTTAGTTGTTATTTGAGCCAAAGTGCGAGAAAAAGAAAAAACTAAATAATAATGAGATCATGGTCACTAACAGATTAGTAAGGTAGGTTTAGGAATAACGGGCTTAACGTGATTGCACTAGAATGAGAAAAAAAAGGATAAAAAGAAGGATTAGCAAGGTAGGTTTAGGCATGATGACATGATTTGGATTGGTTTATATAGGAGGGGGACTTATGACTGCACGATTGCGAGTTTGTGTTCGAACGATACCCTTAGTGTGGAAGTTAGTACATGTTGATGGAATTTTTAATCGAAGTAGAGTTTGTAGCCTAGAATGAGTATCCGAATGCAACTGTGTTTTTCACGAGTCATGATACTATATGCTGCAAAAAAATTACAAAACTCTTTTATTCATATGTGCAGCATTTGCTTAAGGACAAACGAAGGTTTAAGTATAGGGGAGTTTGATAACGCGAAAATGTATAGTATATTTGACTTGACTTGCATTGCTTTTTACTTATTTCCCATAGCATTATGTTGTATTTCGTGTTTATTTCAGGTATTTACCAAATAAGAAGTGTTTGTGCGAGGAAAGCGGGAAAAGAGCAAAAAGAAAAGGAAAAGGAAAGAAAATGAAGAAAATAGCAATGGGTGGCGTCCACCACAAGCAAGTGTGGTGCCTACCACCACATGGCAAGAGTGACACCCACCATCTTAAGCGTGGAACCCACCACCTTAAGTGTGGCACTTGCCACCTTAAGTGTGGCGCCCACTGCCTTAAGTGTGGTGTGTGGCGCTTGCCACCTTAAGTGTGGCTCCCGCCACCAAACCACTTCCTCCTTATTTTTCTCCATGCTCCGTTTTTCTCGGTCAACCAACCGCCCTAAATGCACACCCACTATGAGATTTTCAAGGTAATTTTCAAGGCAAGGATTCGAGTATAAATCAGAATTTCGGTCTTCAAGAAAAGGGGACTGTCTCTTTTAGCCAGATTTTTGTTATTAACATTTTAAGTAGATATTTACTTGTAAAGTGATAGATTCTCCACATCGGGGACTATTACGACTTTAGCTTTAGCAATTGAATTTGATTGTAACTGTGTACCCGATTTGTCAAGCGTGCCGGTATTATTTGAATTCAAGAACCATCATTAATTCCAGTTTTTTGGTCTATATTCCAGGTTCTATTTTAGGTGCCATTTTAATTGCTTATGCCTTGTCTTATGTTTAATTATCATAATAGTATGTTCTTGAATCCATGTCTGATTAAACCAATTGATATCGGTATGTAAAGATCGTCGAAACGACGGGATTCGTAAATAATTGGTGTTGACTTTTATAAAATATTATTTTACGGTTATAGTTTCTTGTTCTAAATTTAAAATTGTTTTCGTACGAGAGTACAAAGCAAACAAGGGTTACGGTCAATAAAAACGAGAGTTTGAGGTTTTAACCGGATAACTTAAACTAGACATTAATTCTAAACACAGCGGGAGCGCTTTAGGATTAATTAGACTTTATTTATTTCCAAAAATTACTTTTAATTCAAATAAGCCAACGAGAGAGAAGCATTCTGGTTTAAGAGTATAGCCAGAGTCAACAACACGAGAGTCTGAGATAAAGTATTTCAAATAAATAATTTCTACTGAAGAGTATTTTGACGTTTAAGATTACACCAACTATTTATCGATTCCCCGAAGTTTGATGTGTTACATAATGATATCCCTCTATTAAATATTTATATTAAAGTTCTATTTTTGTTAATAGTTATTTCTCATCGTCTCTCAACCCCTAGAGAAAGCATCAGCCTTAGATTTACGTAGTAACATTAGATAACGGTAAGTTCGATTATTAGTCCTTTGGGTTCAATAATCTTTAAAACTACCTGATACGACTGTGCACTTGCAGTCACGAATCCTATAGACATACTAAGGCGCGATCAGTCATACCAACAAGGAAGGCTCTTTGGGCCCTCTACTACACAACCCTCGAGTCCAAGGTTCTCAGAGTCATAGATCGAGGTTGGAAATATTAATGTAAGGTAATAATACGTCCAAGGGACCTCATCTGATTAGGGCCTTCATATTAACCCAACAATTCTGAAATCTCATAGGTTAGTACTACACAACCACCATGGATGGAACGGTTAAAAGTCCCCTAGAGTCATTGATCCAACTTGAAAACACCATCGTCGTGACAAAGGCTCGTCGGACAATGATATATCAAGAGGATCTACTCTAGGCGGGTTGTTCGTATTGTCCCAACAACAAAGGCTCCTCATGGGCCTCTACTACACAACCACCATCTTAATCCTATGGTTTTTCTCAGGCTCGGGTTGATCGCCTATCTCAAAAAGTTCCAATAATCAAAGAGTTCCCAATAGCAATAATGAGAACCAACATCATATCACAAATAGCAAATATACAATGAGATAAAGAAAAGAAGATAGAAGAAAGCAAGTGGACAAATCTAACATTCATCGCAAATCAAACTAAGTTAGGCTTGACTCTCTCTTGCTTGGAGTGTAAGTAATCCCCAACAGAGTCGCCATCTGTCGCATATCGAAAAATATGATTCCTCGCGATGGTCACAGAAAAATAGTTTAAACAGAGTCGCCACCGAACTTTATTAATCCCAATGAAGGAATAGGAAAATATCGATAAAATCTTTAAAAAGAAAGATGGTCGTTGCAACTATATTCGAATTCAGGAGTCGATTACGCAAGGGAAAGGTATTAGCATCCCTCACGTTCGTTGTACTCAACGGGGACCTTTTAGTCTAATTTGTGATTTGAATGTTAGGTAATGTTATTTGTTTTCTTAGAGTGAATAAAGGATTGAAAAGAGAAATGAATGGAAACCTCAGAAGGGGGAAAAGGGAGGTTTTTTATTAGTGTGCTCTCCAAGATGTCGCAATCTCGTGCCTACGTATCTTATGGTGCAATAAGGAAATCAGAGCATTCGTAGTTCATGGAACTACGGTTTGTTGGTGTTTTTTAATGAACAACTATATATCGCATTCTAAAGGATAAACATTGGCTTGTCTACTCTCGAAGGAGACCTAAGTATTAGTTTGTTATGCACGTTAGAAGGGATTGAACAATGTTCTTTTTGAAAAGAAGTTTGATCACACGGGATGACAAGTTAGATTAATATGTTGGAAGTTTTATTTGGATGACGATTACTCGGATAATCGAGTAAGGTGGCATGTATCCAAATACTTGAGGAGAGGAATCGAAGGCTCTATACAATATCCCTTTTCATCCTTAATTATAAAAGGATTTGATAATGATTAAGGTATTTTAAATGGATGATGAATACTCGAATGATCGAGTAAGGAAACTCGTATTCATGTATTCGAGAAAGGGAATAGAAGGTTCTAGACCACTTTCTTTTTCATCTAAATTATTATTATCCAAGCATTTGAGGAGAGGAATCGAAAGCTCTAGACTATCTCCCTTTTCGTTTAGTTTATTATGAAAATGATTTGATTTAATCGGGTTTAAAATTTTTAAGAAAAATGACAATTGTTTGACTAATCAAGTAAGGGGACTCGTACCCAAACAATTGAGGAGAAAAGTCGAAGACTCGAAACCATCCCTCTTTTCATTCCTAAATCATGTTTAATTGTAATTAGAGTATTTTAGTTTTGATTTAATAAAATACTCGACGTTAAATCGAGGTTTTGAATTTGCGTTTACGGATGAATTAAGGGTATAATTGGTGGATCAATTGCTTAATCAATTAATTAAAATCGAATAAGGTCTCATTGTAAGAAAGCCCAAGAGTAAGCTATGTGAGGTTGATGGCGATGCTAAAAGTGATCGACTTACAAATGTGGGAAAACGAGCTCGACATTGAATCAGGAATCATTTGATTTTTAATGGTTTAACATGGTTATGAATCGATAATGAAATTGGATGGGTTTGAAATGATTTTGAAAAATGTACTTGATGTTGATCAAACACCTTTGATTTTAGTATTTTTGAAAGGTTAATTTTAATAGTCATTTTGTCTTTTTGGATTAACAATTATGCATCAACTAAAAATTTAATAAAATCAAACTAAAAAATAAAGCAATAAAAAGGTGAAAGAAATAATAAAAGGGAGGGGGCACACTATCAATACAAGAGGTAAAAGAATTAAAAAAAACTAAATAAAATAAAAGAAAGAACAAAAATAAATAGATAAAGCAATAAGAAGAAAATAAAAAATATACAAAAGACAAAAATAAACTAAAAATTGGGGGTGTTGTTAAAAAAATGCTCCAAACCCAAAGGAGGCGGAACTCACATGGGTATGTTGAGCAATTAAGGGGTGTGGATATAATTCATCTTACCCAACCCTATATTTGATTACTATTCATGTAGCAACAAAAATGGAAGAAAATGAGTTCCAACAAAAACTTAAAAACACCATAATTTTCTCAATTTTTTATGGGATTAAGCAAATAAATAAAGAAAATTTATCTACTCGATCTCACGAACACAATGGTATATTCAAAATCAAAAAATAAACAACAAATAATTCGAAAATCAACAAAATGTAGCAAGATATATTTGTTTGATTTGGCCATTTTATCCACCCTCATGACAAACAAACTATGGATTCATGTTCGGGGTGATGTTGGGAAGTTATTTGATGCATTATTTATGTAAAACAAACATCAATTTGCATTTAACCTTTTTTGTTCATGGAGGCTCAAGAACACTTTAAACTCTTGATTTTGAAATCAATTGAGTTTCCATACAAAATAGTGATTATTAAGGTACTAAGTAAATAAAGCAAAAGTAAAAAATGCAATAGAATTAAATAAAGAACAAGCATAAGAGTCATTTAAACAACAATAAATCACTTTTGCTCTTGGAGGTTCAATAACACTTTTTAACTCTTGATTTTAAAATCAATTGAGTTTCCATATAAAATGGTGATTATTAAGGTACTAAATAAATAAAGTAAGAGTAAAAATTCAATAGAATTAAATAAAGAACAAACATAAGATCTATTTAAACAACAACAAATCACTTTTGTTTATGGAGGTTCAAGAATACTTTTCAACTATTGATTTTAAAATCAATTGAGTTTCCATACAAAATGGTGATGATTAAGGTATTAAATAAATAAAGTAAGAGTAAAAATACAATAGAATTAAACAAAGAACAAGCATAAGAGCCTACCTATTCAATAAAAAGAAAGAAATTACTTGAAAGGAAATGAAGAGAAAAATGAAGAGAGTTTCGACTTAGTTTTTGTGAATGATTGGTGGTGAGATTTGTGAATGAGAATTGTTTTATTTATAGGCTCTAAAAAGGATAGTTTAGAAATAATACAAAGAGTGTGAGTGCCTTCTAAAAACTTATTTAATTAAATAATGGATAATAATGTAATATATGCATGAAACAATGATGTAATATATGCATGGAATAATGATGTAATAAATGACAGATATTTTGGGTTTTGTAGACACATAAATTTTTTTATGATGCATGAAAATGATTAATAAAAGTCAAATGGATATTTTGATGATAAATCAAATGATTTTTTTTTTCAAAATGCATAATAATAAAAAATGAAATTTTAGTTAATTTCTTCAACATGTAAAATACTGACTTTATGTTAACTTTTTTTTACTATATGTGCATATATGAATAATTATGGTGAAATTATTTGATGATAAAAATGTGTTGGCTAAAAATGCAAAACTAGACAAATGGACTTGTATCAGATGAATTTAAAATGCCCGGACAAAATTGAGGTATGACAGTAAATTCTTAAAAATGGACTATATTTACTTACTTTACCGATTATTATATCTAGATACCATATTTACTTTTTTGGTGCAAATGGTCGGCTCGTGGTATGAGTTACAACAGATGTCCTAGACATTGTATTACCCAGTATTGCAATCTCTTGGATCACCTTCGACCAGCAGATGTATTGTCATTAACCGAATTAATTCGTAATAATTTGTTTTTTAATATCACCCATTTTATAATCTAATATATTTTCACATTTCAGTTCATTTGGCGTCCATATCTAAACTTGGATCATGACCATGAAATCAACGAACAAGATGCAGTCGTTTGGACTGCATGCACACTGATCATAAGATTCACCACTTTGAGATGCACCATAGTGGATGTGTTAAATTGCAATTCAGTATGCTTCAATACATCCCAGATCCCCTGACAAACCTCGGAGAATGACATCTACGAAAAGTTAAGTACCAATGAAACTTTAACCCTTGGCAAAGCTTCGCTAGATCTGAGTGTCGAAAATGGAAGCACCCATAAGACCATGTCTTAACTGACGTTGTGATGCCAACCGAAGAAAAACCAACTCGTAATTATATGGCTTGGTACATATCGGTTTGATTTGAGTTCCTCGCCGAGGATATGTATATATATGACCCACGCCAGGTAACTTACACACAAGAAGGTTCAACATCTAAACCGACAACATTGCCAGACCGGTTACTCACAACCCCTTACCCATCAAAATTTCCGGCCCACAAATAGACAAACCTACGACCTTAACATGTCAAAAACACAACCACAATACCAAGAGCATACCCCCGTACCACCACCAACAAGAAGATCATCATCAAGACACCCAACATCACCATGCACCCAACATATCACCTTATCATATCCGCCTTAGCCAAAACACTCAACGATCATTTAAAACCAACCATCCCTCCTCCTACTATAGCTAAGAAGCCCAAACATCACAAAACCAAAACATGCAACAACCATATAGCTACCAATCACCACAACAATCATTTCAACCTTTCCTCGATGCATCATTCACACCAATGTCGTCCTTCAACCGTCCCGGTCGCTCTCCAATAACTCAAACACAATCCAACTACTCTAGCATGGGTTACGAACTCATATATGGCGGCAGTGCTTCATGGCATACACAAGACTACGCGGATTTGTCTGAATATCTTAGGCAATCTCCTGCATGTGGTGGTGATGTTCATAGGCCCTCAAATTCTCAAACACATGGGGTGAATCATCAACGTGGGTTAGGGTCACGCGTTCGGGTAGCTAGGGGATGTGGTACCAGAGGTCGGTTAGGTCATCCCGGTCAACGACATTAGTCTTTTGGTATTCGTATGTAAACGCATATTAATATTAGTAACAATTGGTCTGATTTTGACTTTTATCTAAAATGTACATTGTTTTTCAAAAAAAAATTATACAACATACATATGTGTCAGACCAATTGGCATCTCCTCTTAAACCTAACACACATGCACCAATTGGATTGACAGCAGTAGCTGCATAAGCCAATCCAATTAGCATCACCTCTTTAACTTAGAGAGAGAAGATATCAATTTATCTGACATCAGTTCATCAAAGTGGAATTGTTTGGAAATTAATCTGAAAAGTGGATTGTTTTAGGATTTTTTTAAAAAAATTGAATTATTTGAGTAAAAAATTCTATAAATTACATATTGTGTTTTCTTTGTTTTCTTTATTATTCATAATATTGGCGAGTCTCGTTCATCTTTATTATATCTTCTATTTAGGAATCGTTCTCTGTTTTCGATCAACATCATTCTTCGTTTCCGATCAATGTTTCCGATCAACATCGTTCTCCATTTTTTATCAACACGGTTCTCCATTTTCGATCAACATCCCTCTTTGTCTGTAATCGACCTCATCCTCTTCCGTCTCCTATTGATCTCATCCTCTTCCGTCTCTGCTCGACATCGTCTCCTCCATCTTCGATTAATCCAGTCTTCTTCGTGTCAGAGTTTCCGTCCTCTCTCTCCCACTCACTCTTCGAATTTTTGAGCAATTTCTGATCTAGAGCTCCAAATCCAAACCCTAGTCCAGAGTTTCCATCTTTTTCATGTTTACTTAATAGTTCTAACATAAGTTTGAGTCGATTTAATCAATGATTCGTAGCTTTCTTTTCTCTTATTCTTCAATTTCTGATCTCAATTTTAGTTTCTCTTTTTTTAATTAAATTTTCTCACGAATTAAAGAAACCTCACAAAATCAGGTTGTTGCATTTATCAAATTTGCTTCAATTTCCTATTCTAAAGTAATTAATGTCTTCAATCTTGTTACTTCATTGGGGTTTCGAACTCTATCTTTCATATTCTCATATCTAGTTTATATTATTATTGTATTTGTGTTTTGATTTTTCACAGGACATGCTATTTGTAATGAAAACAAATACGACAAAGCTTCTGGAAACCAATGAGTCACCAATTACACAGGTGACCCACATGCAGTAAGTGGAGAGATTAATTTTGTTACTAACCAAGGAAAGCATCAGGCTCAAGGGCTCAAGGGATATGTGAAAACATGAGATCTATTTAATGCTTGTAATAAGAATATTGTGGGAATGTGAGAATTGTGATCATTTTTCTTTTTTCTCTCTCTCAACTCTTGTATGAACTTTGGTTAAGTTGTCATTCAATACATATCTCCCTTCATTTTTCCCATTGTTGTACATCATTGTTTCATTGGTTCTTTCATTACACCATGGTTGACACAAAAACAAAGGAAATGCAAGCTGAGATTAAGCGCAATGCAGAGGACCTTAAGCAGTTTCAGGAGGAGATGTTCGAGCGGTTCGAAAGGTTGGAAGCTGGAAACTCTTCCAAATTCGATCGTATGGAGGCGATGCAGATGAGTGTTGAGGCCAAGTTTACTGAAGTTCATTCTGCGCTTGACATCTTGATCCAACAAACTCCATCGAAAACCAACCATGGACTCATTAACAAACCGTCGTTCTAGGTGAGAAACGTGAAACTCGAATTCCCTCGATTTGATGGTACGAACGTACATGAATGGATCTTCCGTGCGGAACAATTTTTTGACTACTACGATACTTCAGATTCAGACTGTTTAACTATTTCATCGGTATATCTTGATAAGGATGTGGTACCATGGTATCAAATGATGCAATGATCTAACCATTTTCAATCATGGCTTGAGATTACGCATGCATTAGAGTTGGATTTTCGTCCATCCATTTATGAATGTCCTCGAGCTACCCTGTTTAAGTTGGCCCAATCTGGTATGGTTGCGGAATACTATCTGCAATTTACTTCATTAGCTAATAGGGTGTATGGTCTTAGTAATGATGCTTTGATTGATTGTTTCATTAGTGGATTAAATGTTAATGCTTTGATTGATTGTTTCATTAGTGGATTAAATGTTGATATTCATCGTGATATATTGATTCACACACCCACATCCATTGTGTCCCTTACAAAGGTCTATGAAGAGAAATATACACCCATTACCAAAAAAAAAACCCAACCACTTATACTCCCAACAAATCCTTCATCAATAAAACAGATAATAACCAGAAAAATATGGCCCCCATCCTCCATATACCCCCAACCCGTTCAATGAGCCAAAATCAAAAAACTCCCAATATCAAGAGAATGTCACCAGTTGAAATGCAAGTGAGAAGAGATAAAGGCCTTTGTTATTGGTGTGATGACAAATTTTCATGTACACACAAGTGTCCTAATAGGAAATTGATGTTATTACAATATGATGATACTAATGAAGACCAACTGCTCGAGGCAATGCATAAGCCACCAGACATACTCGCTAAAAACCCTGAGACCAACCAAATGGAACACCGTCTATCTTTGAATTCCATGAAAGGAACTAGTAACATGGGTGTGTTGAGATTCTCTGGTTCAACTGGACATATTCAGGTGTAAATTCTCATTGATTGAGGTAGCTCCGATAGTTTTTTGCAGCCAAGAATAGCAAAGTTTCTCAAGTTACCTGTTGAACCATCCCCAATCTTTAAAGTGTTGGTAGGTAATGGTGAGATAATGACTGCTGAGGGACTGATCAAAAACTTACCGATTGAGGTGCAAGGACATAAATTGGAAGTGTCAGTCTTCTTATTTCTGGCAGCAGGAGATGATGTTATATTGGGAGCATCATGGTTAGCAACATTAGGTCCACATGTTGCTAATTATGCAGCATTGACACTCAAATTCTTCTTGAATGGGAAGTTTGTAACATTGACAAGAGAGACTACTATTGCACCTGCTCCAACTCAATTCCATGACTTTAAGAGACTTCACATTGCTGGTGCAATTTCAGAATATTTCACTATTCAGTTGCTGAAATCTCATGAGCTGGAAGATACTTTTAAAGAGTTACCAACTGACACTGAACCGGAAGTGTCAGTATTGTTACACACTTATAGATATATTTTTCAAGCTCCATCATCCCTACCTTCTATCAGAGCACAGAACCACACTATATCATTATTGGAAGGCTCAAATCCTGTTAAGGTCAAACCTTATAGGTACCCTCATAGTCAGAAAACTCAAATTGAGAACATGGTTCAAGAAATGTTGTAGTAGGGGATCATTCAACCTAGCACAAGTCCATTCTCATCACCAATTATTTTGGTGAAAAAGAAAGATGGATCGTGCATATTATGTACTGATTATAGAGCTCTTAATGCTCTAACAATCAAAGATAACTTTCATATTCCAACAGTGGATGAATTGCTAGACGAACTGTTTGGAGCTAAATACTTTTCTAAATTGGATCTCAGGTCAGGCTACCACTAGATATTAGTTCAACTAGAGGACAGGTACAAGACAACTTTTCGAACTCATCACGGCCATTATGAATGGTTGGTCATGCCTTTCGGATTGACAAATGCTCCTGCAACATTCCATAGCTTAATGATTCATATTTTTCAACATGCTTTAAGAAAATATGTCTTAGTATTTTTTTTATGATATATTGGTTTATAACGCCAATTGGATGGAACACTTAAGACATCTGGAAGAAGTTTTCAAAGTATTACAAGAGAATACCTTGTTCGTCAAGTTACCCAAATGCTCACTTGGAGTCAAAGAAAATGAGTATTTGGGTCACATTGTGAATGGAGAAGGTGTCTCTATGGATGAAGACAAGGTCAAAGCTGTCTTGGAATGGCCAACTCCCCGAAACATCAAGCAATTGAGAGAATTCTTGGGCTTGACAAGGTATTATAGAAGATTCATTAAGTCATATGCTAACTTAGCTGCTCCTTTAACGGACTTGCTAAAAAAGGATAGTTATGTCTGGAACCGGCAAGCAGATACTGCTTTTCAAAAGTTAAAGCTAGCAATCCTTCTGCACCAGTGTTGGCTTTAACAGATTTTCAAAAACCTTTTGTACTAGAGACCGATGCATCAGGTATTAGAGTAGGTGCAGTGTTACATCAAGATGACCATCCTATTTCTTTCTTCTCAAAAAAATTAGTGCCTAGAAATCAGAAAAAGTCTGCTTACTTTAGAGAAATGTTGGCTATCTCTGAAGCGATTGCTAAATTTAGACACTATCTGTTGGGTCATAAATTTATAATTTGCACCAATCAAAAGAGTTTGTGTAACTTAATGGAGCAGACCTTGCAGACACCTGAACAACAACAGTGGTTGCATAAGTTTCTTGGATATGATTACATTATTGAGTATAAGCCATGCAAGGAGAATATCGTTGCGGATGTCCTATCTAGAATGATGGCATTTACCTGGTCAGAGCCTCGATTTACAATAATTCAGGAAATTAAAACTGCATTACAAGAAAATCCTCACTTATTGGATATTATGTCCAAGTGTAGCACAAGTACTCAGTCTCACCAGCACTACACGGTGAAGGAAGGTTTACTATTTTGGAAAAATAGAATTGTGATTCCTACTCCATCTGATTTGGTCCAAAAAGTGCTACAAGAGTATCACAATTCTCTTAGGGGGTCATGTGGACATTACTAGAATTTTTGCTCGAATCAAAGTTCAATTTTACTGGCGAACATTACAAAAAGATATTCAAGAATTTGTGCAGAATTGTATAATCTGCCAACAAGCTAAGATAGCTAACACATTGCCTGTTGGGTTACTACAACCTCTTTCAATACCATCACAGGTGTGGGAAGATATAACCATGGAGTTCATTACAGGTCTGTCTTCCTCACATGTCTATACTACTATTATGATAATGGATTATGATAGTAGTGGACCGTTTAACCAAATATGCTCACTTCATGGCCATGAAGTCTGACTACACTAGTAAGTCAGTAGCATAAACTTTTATGAACAATGTTGTCAAGCTACATGGTATGCCTAAATCGATTGTGTCCGATAGAGATAAGGTTTTCACTAGTGCATTTTGGCAACATCTATTCAAACTTCAAGGGACTACTTTAGCCATGAGCTCGGCTTACCATCCTCTGTCAGATGGCCAAACTGAAGTGTTTAACAAAGGGATGGAATTATTCTTGAGATGCTTCACATTTCACAATCCTAAGTCCTGGTTTAAGGCTCTGACATGGCCAGAGTATTGGTATAACACTGCTTTCCGAACCAGCATCGTCATGACTCGATTCAAGTCCTTATATGGAAGGTACCATCCTACATTGACAAGATATGTATCTCAAGCTTCGGACCCTCCACCATTGCAAGAAGAGTGATAGAACCCAAACAAATGAGGAAGCACCACATCAGCAATTAATTCACTCAGCAACTAGTGGGGCCAAGTCGTTATTGGTTCATTCTAGGAGAAATGGCAGATTGGGAAATAGTGGCTAAGGTTGTTAGAGATGATGTGGCGTGTATCTGGGAGAGAGCATCATAGCATTTCTTTTCCTAGTTATAAGGAGTCGGAGAGGGGATTGAGGAGAATCTTTGCATTTTATCTGTTAGTGCATTGAGGATAGAGAGTACTGACTCTCTATTGAGGAACCTAGATCTTGGCAGATCTAGGGATTTGCAATTCCTTATTTTGTACCTTGTTCCTTTATACGTCTATATAATAAAGCTCTTTCTCTTAAGTACTGTTATTATTATTACTATTCTATTATGTACTGTGTTGGTACGTATCAAGTGGTCCGACCTACCGGATTCGAAGCAGTGGTACCAGTGGATGTTGGCGAAGAAAATCACAGCGGTAGCTTTAACGAGAATGGAGGCAAAGATGACGGCGTTAGAAAGAGAGGTCTCGGAAGTACGTTCTACCTTGGAAAATTTCCAGGTAAAGGTGAAGGAGAATCACGCGAGTTTAATTGCGATGTTGGAAAAGTATCTAGGAAAGGTGGTAAGAGAGGAGAGCAGTGGGAGTGTGTTGAACAAAACTGTATCGAAGAACTTGGGGACACCAGAGAACTTGGGGACACCGGAGAAGAAGATCGGAGAAGCTTCAAATGGGTCTCGCGCTGATTCCTTGACCGAGTTCCGTCATTCAGCGAAGAAGGTGGAGCTTCCGTCGTTCGACGGTGAAGATCCTGCCGGTTGGATTTCACGAGCAGAGGTTTACTTTCGGGTACAGGGTACCACGCCGGAAGTGAAAGTGAGCTTAGCCCAGTTATGTATGGAAGGACACACCATACACTTTTTCAACTCACCAGTTGAAGAAGATGAAGGCCTGACTTGGGAGACGTTGAAGGAAGCGTTACTCGGAAGGTACGGGGGACATGGCGATGGAGATGTGTACGAGCAGTTGACTGAGCTGAAGCAAGAAGGATCTGTGGAAGAGTACATAACAGAGTTTGAATACTTAATCTCTCAAATTCCGTGGTTACCGGAGAAGCAATTTCAAGGCTATTTTCTTCATGGGTTGCAATCGGAGATTAAAGGTAGAGTTAGGAGTCTGGCAACCATGGGAGATATGAGTAGAATGAAGTTGTTGCAAGTAACTCATGCCGTAGAGAAGGAGGTAAAAGGGAAGAGTGGAGTTGGACTCACCCGTGGGCCAAAAAATGGGCCTTACCGGGTTGGGTCACAGGTTGGAAGCAAGGGAGGGTCAGATTGGGTTATGGTAAAAAATAGAGAAGGGGGTGCAAGTGGTAGTATGAGGAATGGGCCATACAATGACAGGAAGGCCCAAGGTGACAGGAGGCGTGCTGGGCCTCGTGATAGAGAGTTTACACACCTCTCTTACAATGAACTTATGGATAGAAAGAAAAAAGGATTATGTTTCAAATGTAAAGGACCTTTTGGTCCTACCCATCAATGTCCAGACAAACACCTTTGAGTGTTAGTGGTGGATGATGAATGTGATGAGGATGGAGAAGCTAGGGTGTTGGTTATGGAGGTAGGTGAAGAGGAGGATGAGGAGCACGGAGAGATGAGCATATTGGATTTACATCATATAGCCCATGAAAATCATCAAACCATGAAGTTTCAAGGAACAATCATGGGGGTAGAAGTATTAATTTTGGTGGATAGTGGGGCATCCCACAACTTTATTTCACAAAGTTTAGTACACCACATGGATTGGCCCATTGAACAAACTCCACAAATGAAGGTTAAACTAGGGAATGGGGTCCAAATAGAAGCGCAAGGGAGGTGCAAAGAGCTGGAGATGTACATTGGAAGTTACAAACTAAGGCCGAATTTGCAATTATTTGAATTAGGGGATATTGACATGGTGTTGGGCGTTGAATGGTTAAAAACTTTGGGTGATACTATTATTAATTGGAAGCAACACACTATGAGTTTTGGGGAACAAGGGAAGTGGATAACACTTGGAAACAAAGAGGGGTGCAAAAAGGCATTGATTGCACTACAAAGTATTTTAGAGAAACCCAGGTCCAAGAAAGATGGGGAGGTGTGGAGAATTGAGGGGGTTGAGCCTAAGGTGGTTTGTGAATTCGTTAGGTCCGAAATCCCAAACCCAGAGTTGGAGTGGGTGTCGGGTGAGTACGCGAACGTTTTCCAAACAACTTGCGAATTTGTGTTGTCGGAACACCAACACCGGGAGTTGGAGGAGGTGTTAGGTAAGTACGCTCACATTTTCCAAACTCCTTCGAGCCTACCACCCATACGGAAGAAGGAGCACGCTATCAATCTCATCGACGGACATGGAGCAATGAATGTTCGTCCTTACCGCTACCCCTATCACCATAAAAATGAGATTGAAAGGAAAGTTAAAGAGATGATGGTTGCTGGGATAATTCGTCACAGTACGAGTTCATTCTCTAGTCCCGTTATCTTGGTAAAAAAGAAGGACAACACATGGAGGATGTGCATTAATTACAGAGCACTTAATAAGGTAACCATTCCCGACAAATTCCCTATCCCTGTCATTGAAGAATTATTAGACGAGTTACATGGTGCGAAATTCTTTACTAAGCTGGATCTTAAGTCGGGTTATCACCAAGTAAGGGGGAAGGATTCTGATATTGAGAAGACTGCATTCAGAACTCATGAAGGACACTATGAGTTCCTTGTAACGTCGTTTGGGCTTACCAATGCCCCTTCGACGTTCCAAAATCTCATGAACGATGTGTTTAGATCATTGCTTCGAAAGAGTGTATTGGTGTTTTTTGACGACATTCTTATCTATAGCCAAGACTGGGGAACTCATATGAGGCATCTTAAAGGGGTATTGGAGTTGTTATCTGCTCATAGTTTGGTGGTAAACAAGAAGAAGTGCAGTTTTGGCCAACAATCAGTGGAGTATTTGGGGCATGTAATCACAAGGAAGGGAGTAGTTATTGACCCTAATAAAGTGGTTGGTGTGCTTCAGTGGCCTTAACCCAAGAATGTTAAAGGAGTTAGAGGGTTTTTGGGGCTGACAGGTTATTATTGGAAGTTCATCAGGGATTATGGAAAAATTGCCAAACCTTTAACAGAATTAACTAAGAAAGATGGTTTTAAATGGAACGAGAAGGCTCAAGCAGCGTTCGACACATTGAAGCAGAGGCTTACAACAGCACCAGTGTTAGCCTTACCAGACTTTTCAAAAGAATTTTTTATTGAGTGTGATGCCTCAGGTACGGGCATAAGGGTTATTCTGATGCAAGACAAAAAATCGGTGGCTTACTTTAGCAAGGCTCTAGGAATCAGAAATTTATCTAAGTCCGCATATGAGAAGGATCTAATGGATGTAGTGTTGGCAATCCAACATTGGAGGCCATACTTGTTAGGAAGGAAGTTTGTAGTATCGACGGATCAAAGAAGCCTCAAACAACTAATGCAACAAAAAATAGTAACTGCAGAACAGCAAAATTGGGCTGCAAAGCTGATGGGTTATGATTTCGAGATTATTTATAAATAGGGCAAGCTCAACAAGGGTGCTGATGCACTGTCTAGGGTGCATGAAGGTCGTGAATTGAATACTATGAACTCTCTAGTAACTTGGGCACAAGAAGAACAAATCAAAGCAGAGGTGCAAGAAGATGAGAAATTACAAAGGATCATTGCAGAGATTCAACAAGATCCTTCATCTTGGCCTGGGTACAGTTATAGACAAGGGGTTCTTTTTTATGAAGACAGGTTGGTAATTTCCAACAAATCTCAACTCATTCCTACTCTATTACAAGAGTTTTATTCTACACCACAAGGAGGGCACTCAGGATTCTACAAAACATATAGGAGAATGGTTACAAATATATATTGGGTAGGTATGAAAAACACTATACAAGAATTTGTTAGACAATGTGATATATGTCAAAGACAAAAAAATACATGGCATCATCTCCAAGTGGGTTGCTGCAACCACTCCCTATTCCAGAACAGATATGGGAGGATATATCCTTAGACTTCATCACAGGTTTGCCCAAGTCCAAACAGTTTGAAGCTATGTTGGTAGTAGTGGATAGATTATCTAAATATGCACACTTTATACCCTTGAAACATCCTTATACAGCCCGAAGTATAGCAGAATTTTTTTGTAAGGAAATAGTCAAATTACATGGCCTTCCTTTATCAATAGTAAGTGACAGAGACCCTATCTTCATGAGTAACTTCTGGAGGGAAATATTCAAGTTGCAAGGAACCAAACTCAAGATGAGTACAGCCTATCATCCAGAATCTGATGGCCAAACAGAAGCGGTAAACAGATGTCTGGAAACTTATCTGAGATGTTTTATAGCTGATCAGCCAAGGACTTGGGTGACATGGATTCATTAGGCTGAGTACTGGTATAACACTACTTACCATGCCTCAACAGGTAAGACACCATTTGAGGTGGTTTATGGAAGACTTCCACCTCAGCTGACAAGATGGGTGCAAGGCGAAACTAGAGTGGCCAGTGTGCAATAAGACTTGATGGACAAAGATGAAGATCTGAGACAATTAAAAATTCAGTTAGTGAAGGCACAAGAGAGAATGAAGAGTCAGGCAGACAAGAAGAGAAGTGACAGAAGTTTTATGTGTGGGGAATGGGTGTTTGTCAAGCTTAGAGCCCACAGGCAGCAATCTGTAGTTACCATAATTAATGCTAAATTAGCTGCCAAGTATTATGGCCCTTACCCAATAATAGAAAGAGTAGGAGCAGTAGCTTACAAACTCAAATTACCTGAAGGATCCTGAGTGCACCCTGTTTTCCATGTTTCCTTATTGAAGAAGGCAGTGGGAAATTACCAAGAAGACACAGAACTCCCAGACCTGTTGGAAGAACAAGTAGAGGGTTATGAACCTGAAGCTGTACTTGCTACCCGGAAGGTGAAGCAACATGGGGAAGAGGTGAAACAGTTACTAATTCATTGGAAGGGCAAGACTATGGAGGAAGCTACTTGGGAGGAGGAATTAATGACTAGAACTCAGTTTCCGAAATTCGACCTTGAGGACAAGGTCCATTTTGATGGAGGAGGTATTGATAGAACCCAAACAAATGAGGAAGCACCACATCAGCAATTAATTCACTCAACAACTAGTGGGGCCAAGTCGTTATTGGTTTATTCTAGGAGAAAGGGCAGATTGGGAAATAGTGGCTAAGGTTGTTAGAGATGATGTGGCGTGTATCTGGGAGAGAGCATCACAGTATTTCTTTTCCTAGTTATAAGGAGTCAGAGAGGGGATTGAGGAGGATCTTTGCATTTTGTCTGTTAGTGCATTGAGGATAGAGAGTACTAACTCTCTATTGAGGAGCCTAGCTCTTGGCAGATCTAGGGATTTGTAATTCCTTATTTTGTACCTTGTTCCTTTATACGTCCATATGATAAAGCTCTTTCTCTTAAATACTGTTATTATTATTACTATTCTATTGTGTACTGTGTTGGTACGTATCAAAGAGTTGCTGGAGAGAGATAGGATCTTACAGCAATTGAAGGGAAACTTTGAAAAGGCTCAACAGTATATGAAAAAACAAGCAGACAAGCATAGAAGGGATGTTCAATTACAAATAGGAGAACTGGTGTTAGTAAAATTGCAACCATACAGACAGCAATCAGTAGCACTAAGAAAAAATCAAAAGTTGGGAATAAGATATTTTGGACCCTTTGAAGTTTTAACCAAAGTAGGTGAAGTTGCTTATAAGTTGAAGTTGTCAGACCATGCTAAGATTCATCCAGTTTTTCACATTTCACAATTGAAACCCTTTAAGGGTGTTCCTCAAGATCAATATATGTCACTTCCTCTTACTATGAGTGATATTGGACCAATTACTGGGGCCATGGAGATTTTACAAGCTAGAACCATCATCAAAGGGTCGCAGAAAGTTCACCAAGTCCTTGTGCAATGGAATCAGCAGCCTATATCTGAAGTTACTTGGGAGGATGCAGCAAGCTTGCAGCAGAAGTTTCCACTTTTCAACCTTTAGGACAAGGTTGATTTCGAAGGGGATGGTATTGTAATGAAAACAAATACGACAAAGCTTCTATAAACCAATGAGTCGCCAATTACACAGGTGGACCCACATGCGGTAAGTGGAGAGAATAATTTTGTTACTAACCAACCTGAAATTACGGAAGCACATAGAAGTGAGAGAGTACGCAGGGAAAGCATCAGACTCAAGGGATATGTGAAAACATGAGATCTATTTAATGCTTGTAATAAGAATATTGTGGGGATGTGAGAATTTTGCTTTTTTCTCTCTCTCAACTCTTGTATAAACTTTGGTTAAGTTGTTATTCAATACATATCTCCCTTCATTTTTTTCCATTGTTGTACGGCATTGTTTCACTATTGCTTATATTTCACAATGAACAAGGAGAAGTAGTAGCCTGGACTCTAATATAGATGCTGATATGAGCAGGTTTTGGCTGAATTAAGTTATTTCTCATTCTCATTGCGAACTGATATTGCTTTTTATTTGGTAATTTGTCATTTAGAGTATATTCAACTCAGTTGTAAAATGATTGTTTAGTCTGTATTCTCTTCTGGCAGGTATTCACTTCTAACTCTTGCATCAGAGGCCATTTGTCATCTAATCTACCCATTCCAATGGCAGGTACTCAATTTATTGTTGTCATGCAAAATAGGGGAATGCTATTTTTTAATACTGTTACTCTATTTGTGTCAAGTTCTTTGTAGTTGATTTTGTGCTTAAGAATATTGTTTCTATATGTCATCAATGGTTTGTTTCAAATGATGGTTAGTGTGTCTAAATCAGTTTTCATATTTTTCACTCGAGACAAGTCCATTCAGTTGTTCCATATCTCTTGGAAATTATTCAGGTACTCATGATGGAAATGCCTTTATTATCATTAATCTTAAAACTTAAAAAGGATGTGCTTAAATTTTGTTGTAATGTGTCATTGTACTCTTCAATCTTCCCCATCATCATGATTCATACAGAAAAAGAAAGAAAGAACTTACACATGCTATTGTCATAATTTAATCAAATAAAATTGAATGTAGGTTGAAGCTACGTTTTGTGATGGGACTAAGTTAATCACAGTTAGTGACCCAATTTCTCGTGAAAATGGAAACCTTGAATAGCTAATTAGCTGCCCAATCCATGCTACGGCAAATACCATAGCTAATTTACGACTAATCTCAATTAATTCTATTAGATAGAGATTAGCTACAAATTATCTGCAATTTTAGTTGTAGTTAATTGCTAATTTTCTTGTAGTGATGGCGCAAACAAAAAAATAGTGCAGCTAAATCCTTAGAGTGTGCTCCGCTCAAAATTTTAGATTCAAATCCGACTAGATACAATTAATTTTTGTGTTGAATCAATATATAAAATTTTGTTCTGACTGTAAATTGAGTCCTACTAGTGGACGATATGATAAATTAGTCGGTCGTAAGACCGAATACCAAGATATAATCAACATCATCACATGACTCAATAATATTGACATCATAAAATTATTTAGAGAAAATATATTTATTGCAGTGACACAAATTACGATTATTACATTCACAGTTTTCTTATATAAGTTAAAGAAATCTAACGATACATAACATCTCTCATCAGAGTCGATATCAAACAAACAACAAAATTACAAAAGACAAAATAAAAAGGGAAAGAAACCACACTAAACAAAATTTTAGAAAAAAAAATTACCCTAGATACGAAAACTCATAAGCATTACCCAATTCAAAATTAACTAGAATTTCGACTGTCAAATCCCTCATCAATAGACCAGCAAACTAGGAGAAACACTAGTAACACCGAGACCAGTGAATCTCTGGAATAGGTTAGAACTTTTGATCCGCTATTGACTAAGACTTATGATAGAATTTTGAAATCAATTAGAGAAGGAGGGTGAGTTCAAAGATGACATGTTAAGAAAAAAATGTTCTTATCCTCTATCTCTTTCATATAATTAAGCCTATGCAATAGCTTGAATTCGAAGAGATTGAACCCTTTTTAATGTTAACCCAAATTTCTCATCCATATTCATTTCTTCTGGCATTACCATATCAGCAAGATTCAATTCAAAATTATGTATGAGGGTTGCCACCACTAAATGCACAGTCCTATGAGCTAATGGCAATCCTGGACAAATTCTTTTCCCTGCTCCAAATGGAATAAGCTCAAAATTATTACCCTTGTAATTAACATCATGCTCCAAAAATCTTTCAGGTATGAACACATTTGGATTTTCCCAAATAGTTGAATCTCTTCCCATGGCCCATACATTGACTAATACTTGTGCATTTTCTGGCACATTGAAGCCTAATATGTTGACAGTTTCTTCACATTTGTGGGGTAGTAAAAATGGAATTGGTGGGTGCAAACGAAATGTTTCCTTCACTATTGCTTGTAAGAAAGTTAACTTTGAAATATGTGATTCCTCAATTATTTCATCTTTATCTATTGTTTGACTTAACTCTTTTCTTGCTTTTATTAACTTTTCCGGATTACGAAATAATTCTGCCATTATCCATTCAATTGTGCTTGATGTTGTGTCGATCCCAGCAACAAATAAATCCTATCATGATAATAATAAATAAATAAATAAAAATATCACCAAAATATATATAAAACTGTGAAAAATTATTAGATTAAATATATGAAATTCAATTATTAAAAAATCGATTCTTACCAGAAATAGATGCACCATCTCATCGCGGCTTAATGCTAACATGGTTTCTCCAATATTGTTGATTTTGAGAAGTGAATCTAACACATCATTGCAAAAATCCTCGGAACCATCGACTTTGGAAGATCTTGAAGAAATTCTTTCTTCAATAATCTTATCAAAAATCTCACACAACTTCTTCATATGATTTTTCATCCTTGTATACAAACCTTGTGGATCTAAAGGACGGAGAATAGGAAAGAAATCTGAAACATTAGGCTTACCAGCTTCTTCCATGATACCATAAATAATGTTCTTAAACTCTTGAGACTTTTCATCATGTGTGGAATGAACCAAATCCATAGAGAACAAAGTGTTTGAAATTGAGTTTAAGACAGTTGTAAAAACAGCCTCATTAATATCAAAAGCCTCACCTTTCTTGCTTTTCTCTTTCACATAATCTAATAGCTCTTGCAACTTTGGTTGGCGAAGGATTTTTGTTGAGTCAAGCATTTTTTTAGAAAACACTTGTGTAGCACAAACTTTTCTTAGTTTCTTCCACAAATCTAATGTCGGAAGCCACGCAATTGAGAATTTGCCATGATCAACTGCAAAAAGTGCATGTGGAATAATTCTATTAGAGAAGATTTGTGAATTTTCATGTAAGACTTGTTTGGCTACTTGAGGGGATGAGATTACTATGGTTGTTATTGTTCCTAATTTTAGTGTCATGATTGGTCCATAGATTTTAGATAGATTTGTGAGAGACTTGTGTGGGTTTTTGCCAAGTTCTAAGATATTACCAATTATGGGAAGTGGGTGTGGCCCTGGTGGAAGTTTTCTAGAATTTTGACTTCTAAGAATGAAGATGAGAATGCTTGCACACATAAAAGTAATCACTAGCAAAACTGTTTGGTTTTCCATTGTTATTGTTAGTTACTTTTGCATTTCCCTTTATTTGATATATATATATATATATATATATATATATATATATATATATATATATATATATAATATATATATATATATATATATATATATATATATATATATATATATATATATATATATATATATATATATATATATATATATATATATATATATATATATATTCGCTACTCTTACACTCATAAGTACCCGTTCATTAGACCGTCTAATATAATTCGGAGATCAGTTCTGACATCAAATAGTTTTAACCTCTTCCCAATTGCAATTGTGGAGATGGAATTATATTACTCCTTATTAAGTTCAGCATCAATCACCATTAAATCAATTATATTTAATGCAATGACTTAAATAATGCCATTAATTAATATTTAAACTTATAATGGCTAGTTAGACATGGTGCAAAGATAATCTTATTTATGGCTAGTTACACATGGATCCACATGTACCTGCTCTGCGGCTGCTTTGTTTAAAAATAGATTTGCATTCTTCTATTTATTTTATCCACATGGAGAGAGTATTTATATATTCCATGTGGGTCTTTGTCCATTTATATATGTCTAAGATTGATACCCACTATATTAATTTATCTATAAACTTTGATGTGGGATTTAAAGGATTTTTTTCCTCATCTGTACCACAAATTAAATAATGTATCTCAGACCCAAATAATTGACCAACTATACATATTCTCACGTGTCAAATTTTTTTAGAGTTATTTATCACGTATCCTGTTAATTACGTATTGTGTGATTATGATATGTGAAAGACGAAAATTAGTCGTAGGAGTCGTAAAAAAAAATTAAGTAATGTCATTAACTTTTGATGTTGGAACCACTTCATATATGTCTTTATCTCTTTAGGTTCAGTCATCATGTTCATGACAGTTATGGATCAAATGCAACTCTAGATTGAACTTCTTCTCACTTAACTAGATCCTAAAACTAATTTCTTTGATTTCACATTTTGGCTACTAAAAATTGCTCAAATTTTAGAAATCAAGTCTTTTCAATACTTCACTCCATCATTGTCCAACAACAGTTTCATGTACTCATATTTGAGAGCGTGTAAAACGAACCATAGTATATCGTCTCAGATTTTTTTCATGATTAAATTAGCATAAAAGGGACTTACATACATATATTTTACAGTTAAATAGAATATCTTAAAAAAATGCACAACTAAAATAAAATTAACCTCAACTTTTTTTTATCCCTTAAAAAAATGCACAACTAAAATAAAATTAACCTCAACTTTTTTTTATACAATATCTCTTAAAAATTTAAGACGGTTCTGTATGTGCAGTATCTTTTTCAAGGATGTGTAAACATACAAACTTGACCAAATTTAATATTAAGAATATTAGAATTTAGAAGTGGGGTTCTTTTTCTCTGACTGATTATATAACAATTTGAACTTAACTGATGCAGATGAATTTAAAGGGTGTAGAGAAATTGAAGAAGGGTTTTATGTTAATTACATTGAAGAAAATTTTGGTAAGCTTGCTCTTCTTGGAGGACATGTTTTACCTCAACCATCAAAAAAAGTTTTAAATGAAAAATTGTGTTCTTGGCCTGGAGAATTTAAGGATGGTTCAATGATTTTTTATGAATCGGAAGTGAATGAATTTAACACAAGAACAATCTTATGAATTGTTATTAAAACTTGATTTAACGGGTTATTCATTAATGATAATTCTTAAATCTTCTATTCAAAACAATTCTACCATATCCAATGTTGTAAGTTCATCTCATTAAAATATATTAAATTGGATCTCTGAAGCATGGGTCTACCGTTTTAGATAAAGTATCGATATCGGAAACCGGAATATGGACGATAAGTTTATTGTATGTACTAAGTCTGTATTTCATTTTATTTTTTATTTTTATTATATCTGATACGCTTGATGGAATGGGATTGGTATACATATCCAAAAAATACATAGTTTTTTTCTTCGATTCATACGGTTTCAGAATGTTTTAGGGAGTCAAATTTAAGTTTTAAATTTATTTAAAAAATAAGTAAAAAAAAATCAGTTTTGTATAGTGTTACACCTTTGTCCGTCTGCATCTCTCCTATGCAATTTTCTGAATTTAACTTTTGATTTCATTATTATAAATAATATATTTTATAATAAAATGTTCACCTCATCGAACAAAAAACCGAGGTATAATGCTAAGGCGCGTCATATTTTATTTATTTTAATAAATACCACATATTTTCTCGGTTTTTAAATATAACCTAGGGGGGAATAATTTAAGACATACTTGGAATCCAACATCAGAAATTTATGCTTTTATTTCTTTAAAATTTGTGTCTTTCTTTTTATTTTATTTTATTTTTAAACAAATGATCTATTCTTTCAGTTATATTTAATAACCGGAAGATTATACTATTAGAATTTTACTATAAAAGAACTTGTTAATCAGATTTTATCGTAAATCTAACTTATATGTAGCCGCTCCAAACGTGTATGCATCATACTTTATTATGGATTGCAAGACAGAAAAAATCTGCAATGTTCTTCTATCTTGAATAAGACATTTTTTCTGCTCTTGCAATTCGTCCCAATATAATGGTGTTGATGTTGTTATTGTATTTTTTCAATAACCTTCCTATGTTGTCAATCAAAGAAAACATTAATTAATTTATTGTTTTTTCTCGGTTGACAACATTGAGAAATTTATTCTTAAACATTTTGTAAATTACAAACACGATTATCTTGTTCTCTTTCATGTGAATGCATTTATCATGAAAATATTTGTTCAAGATAATGAAATCTCTCTGTGATGGATTTTAAGTGCAGAAAAAAATTCTCTTGATAGGAATAGACAATTTATCAGAAATTTAAAAAAAAAATTGTTCTCCAAGAATTCATTGTCAAAATCTGGATTTGTTTAAATAACTCATTTTAATATTCTATGTAAATAATGTAATTTTTAAAAAAAAAGTTTTTCCCCTTTGGTTTTTTACAGAAATCGAGATATGTGTGGCGCTTTGGATGAAACATATTTTATTGTTTTTTATTTAAAAAGAAACACATTTTACCTCGGTTTTGAATAATAACCGAGGGAAATATAAATGTGTTTGTTTAATTCTTCATTGTCCTTAATCAAATATTTGTCGTCTATTTAATGAGCATCAATGCTCAAGACACTGTCATTAGTAATTTGCGTGAAACCTAAAACCATCATTATAAAAGCATTATGAATATTAAAAATTTGACATGAAAACTTTGAAATTTAAAAAAAAAAACATTTATTTTATTAGGGAAAATTTCTCTAGGATGGATTGCAAGAGTAAAAAAAAATGGGTTCAAGGTTTGTATTCTTAAATAATCATATAACTGAACATTTATTTTATTTATCTAACCTTTTTTATTTTATATCAGAAACAAATGAATAAAAAAGTCATGGAGAATATATTGCAACTAACATTTGATCTTCCTCAAGATCAATGAAATGAGGATCCATCGGGTACCAATCACTTGATTAGCTGACATTTTGGGAACAAGTTCCCAAATATTGTTTCGTTCAACTTGATTTAACTCTTCTTGTATAGAAAGATATCAATGTTTATCAATGATATCCGTGTTAGTTCCATTTGGCTGAATTTGTGAAATAAAAGTCACAAAGTTGCATACTTGTTAAGGGAGTGTCGAGGAGTAACTCCCTTAGAAATATCTCCAATCACACTCTGAATAAGATGGTCCTCAGTCTTCCTCCATTCCTTAGGAAAGTCTTAATGATTTATCGTAAATTCCTTATTCAAATCTTGAACCAGGTTTTGACCTGGAACTTGATCTTGACTTTGTTCTACTTCTTGATCCTTTTCTTCTAGGGTTATCTTTTCCAAGATACATGTACAATCAACAACTTCTAATTCTACAAGTTTGTGGTTAGTTTCATCAAAAGTAACATGAACAGATTCTTCTATAGTCATGGTTCTTATGTTAAAAACTCTAAAAGCTTTGCTCGAAGTGGAATATCCTATGAATATATCTTCATTAGCCTTTTTGTCAAATTTTCCAAGATTATTCTTCCCATTGTTAAGGATAAAGCATTTGCATCCAAAGACATGTAAGTGAGAAATAATTGGCTTTCTTTATTTGTATAAATCATAGGGCATCAACATAAGAATTGGTCTTATCAAGACACAATTCATAACATAGAAAGCATTGCTTACTGCATCAGCCCAAAAGTATTTTGGAATATTTGTTTCATTGAGCATCCTCCTCACAAGATATTCTATAGAATTGTATTTCCTCTTTGTAAGACCCCAATTTTGACCTTAAGATCCCTCATGTTATTCTCATCATATGCATTAGCATTGGGATCACACCTTGGCATCCTCCTTGTCCCTCATTCATTGGGTTTGCATTGGGAGAGACCACCAAGCACATTTGATTGTATCATACTTTGTTTTTCATTATTTACTAACCAAAATACCAAAAATATGTCATTGTATAGTTTAACTCTTTTGTAGATAGTGTGTATGTTCATCTATACTCTATCAAGCTCATATCTAGGGTTTGAGACCCTCAATGCAAGGAGCTCACTCAATAAATAGTTTACCATGGCTCTAAGTATCATATATGGATCCCCATGATCTTCACATGTTATTTTGATCAAGAAATCATCAAGAGTTTGGAGTTTGTTTGCCTTGGAAACCCTAATTCATCTGGGTATCTTGTGTGACTTCTTCAACAAGTTTCTTCAACATTTGATCAAATATTTCAAGGGATACCTCATATTTCATCATATTATGCATATATGATCCTCCATGAGTCCCAAAATTCAAGAGAATGTCAAGCTAGCAAGTTGGTTCATGGTGGTTGACCAGAGGAATTCAACTAGTCAAAACTGGGGTCCCCTAGACCCTATCTCCTACAATTTTTATCATATGAAAATGATTCCAAGATAAAATTTACTCTAAATGACATTAAAAACAACTTTCATGTTGAGGTTAATATCTATTTTTTCTTGAAAAGTCATTTTTTATGGTGAAAGATTATAGGTCATTTTGTCTAAACCCTAATTTGGAGGTCAACTTCCTAAGACCATAACTTGCTCATTTTTCATGATATGAAATCCATTCAAATTTCATGATCAAATTCAAGATGTCTAATTCAAATTTTATGTTTGGAGGAAGTTCGAATTCAACTTTCAAATACATGTGATAAGAGGAAATGTTATAGGTCATTTTGGGCCAATACCATTGAATAAGTGATTTTCCTCAACTTCTAAAATGCATAACTCCTTCATGATAAATCCAAATGAGGTCAAATTTGTGACCAAATTGAAGGGATTTTAAATAACTACAACTTTGATGAAGGAACATTTCTCATTTGAAGTCCATAAAAAAAGTTACTCAAGGTGGAAGAAGTGAACATATGGCTTGATACTTAGAATTTTTTTTGATATGTTTGATTTTCCAAACTTCCACCTCAAAATTCATCATGATACAAGCTTCAAATGAAAAAGTGTTCAACATGAAAGTTGTTCCTCTGGATCTAACCTTTTCAAAAAGTCAAAAATCATCTCATTTGGACAAGGTATGAATGACTTGCGCATGGCTTAAAGTTGAAGGACCATTTGGAAGATTTGAAGTTACACTTTTCATACACGAATGCATGGTTTGCTAACATGATTTCAGCATTGCTTACACACAATTTTGGACCTAAGTGCATCATTTGATGGGCCTATCACACGCCCATGCAAGTGAGATTTCCAACTTTGGCCAAAAATGGAAGTGTGCAATTATCAATCTCCTTGGCTATAAATAGAAGCTCCCTTGCTCAGAACTAAGGACCCTGGCGTGCAAGCTTTGAATCAGCAACCCTAAACCCTCACATTCAAAGGATAAGCTTGAAGGTTTTCTTTGAAAATCGAGTTTGAACTTCCCACTGTTTTTGAGATTGAAACTCCAAGAGTCCATCCCTTTCCTTGATCCATTTCTACTCCATCAAGCATCTGAAGCAAGGTCAAACATAATTGAGAGCAAGATCGTGCCAATCTGAAGCTATAGTGAAGGTGATTTTCAGAATTTTTCATCTCTTCGATTCTCACTCAACTCTCCACTATTCTTGTTGATTTTTGGTTGTCTGAAGTCCTATCAATATAGGCAAGAAGATTGAGTTGCTTAGAGGTCAAATCGAAGCAACTCAGATCATGGTCCTCAAAATTCAACTCTTTGTATCTTTCTATATACTTGGAGTTAGATAAAATTGAGGCCAGATTCGAGCTCCTGAGCATATTTTTTTTTAAATTCATGTCCTCCTTTTTTATTTTGGTGATGGTTGAAGGTGGACCAGTCCGGTGAGGTCCGCCGGAGAAGAAGACCGGAGCTCTGGCTCCGACGATGTGTTGGTACGCTTCTGAACCACATGATCCTTTCAAATTGTTTTAATCTGGAGCGTTGGAAGTGATTACCACGCGTGCAACGCGCTTGACTTGGTGTATGGTGGAATTCACGTTGTGGACCATTTGATCTGCCACCTCAATTAATGAGGGAGATCAGATGGTCCACGTATTTTGTAATTTCTGAATTTATATTTTAATTGCTTTATCTTCATTAATTCATATTAATTTTAATATTGATCCAAAAAATATGGGACTTTCACCAAAAAAATTCAAATATTTTTCTCTTTCATTTTCTGAATTAAAATTATTTTTTGGAACAATATTAATATTTTTCATGATTTAATTGTTTTTGTGCATATTTTTAATTGTTTAAAAATACTTTTAAGTCTCCAAAAATATTGGAATTTTTTCTCCAAGGTCCTTTGACCTTGTTTGACCTATGATAAATCTCTTGACCATTTATTTGGTGTTTGGAAGAGATTTTAGGTTCTTGATCAACCATAATTTAATTTAATGCATTTTTAATTCATTTTTAATTGTTTAATTGTGAATAAATTGTGTTGAGCTATTTTTATTGACTTGTGAAGTTTGACTATTGTGTTTGGGCCTTGGTCAAGGTTGATTTGACTTTGTTGAATTAAAATCATGGATTTATGGGATTGATGAAATGTACATTTCATCTCCCAAAATGAATGAATTATTTTAATTTGATAAAAGTCCTCCCATGACCAATTTGTGTTTGTCTCATCCCCCCCCCCCCCCCCCTCTTCATCTTCAATCTCATTCTATCTCATTCATTTCATTGATCTATGATATCTCTATATCCTAAGGCTAATTGGTTGATAAACCAATACAAGTATGGATGAGATTAGGTCCACCCTTTTGCCATTTTCTTTTTAAGTGTGGTATGTTTTAGGAGTATGGTTCATCATACCATATCTCTAACATGCATTAACACTAAAATTTCTATTGCCCGACCTTAGATAGTTGTGGCTTCTACATAAGACCAATTACGATTACTTAACATAGCGCTAAATTTTGATCCAAAAGCGTAACATTCTAGTAAGTGAGATTGTAAGTTTCCCCCCTTTCATGGTATTGTGTGGAAACTTGGCATTTTTTCCTTCCTTTGGAAGATGTCTTGGTTCAAGGATCCATGCTTGTGAATAGACGGTTGAGTGTTCTCCAAAGAATGACTTAAACAATAAAAAAGCAAAACCCCACTAACTTCTAATCAACTAACATTTGACTAACTTTTAATTTCAAGTCATTTACTTTTATGCACTTTAAATTTAAGCCATTTATCAATTGTCATTATCATACCATTTAACTTGTTTATTTTAATGTCATTTTCACTTTGCTCACTTGAGCCATATATTGTGATTGTATATACTTGTTTCTGTATTTTATTTGTGTTTGTGGTCTTTTGACCTTAATGTACATAATAACAACAAAAAACTCTTAAAAAAATTGTTTGTGTGGACTGTTGGATTTGATTTGAGACTTGGACTAGAACTAGGCAACATTCCCTATGCAAAAGGACTTGGCCAATGCCAACTTTTCTTAAACCAAGTGCTTGTGAATTAAAATTTCATCTGATGCAAGTATTGAGATCCCTTTGAGTTCATCTACTACATGGTCTTGATGCAAATGTTACTTTGAACCTGTGTCTAATGCCCTATTCTTAGCCATTCAAGGAGTATGTCATCTGATGCATGGGAGGTTAAGAAGAAGACTATGAAATTGCTAGCTTGAGATGTGGCTATCTTTATTTGATGCCTTGCTCTTCATCTTGCTATTTGTGTATTGATATTGCTTAATTCTAAAGTCCAATGGAAAATTGGGTTTCTATATGACATTCTTGTCTATTGGATTGCATCCCATTGGTAAGATCTTTTCAACTCTTAACTTTTAATTTTTGCTTAGGATTAGTCTCTTCATCTCCTCCCACTTATTAAATTTCAAATCTCTCCCTCTTTTTCAAAACCTTCTTTTGCTTGTGATTTCTAAACTTTGAATTTATTGCAAATTAGAAACTTTGGTCATATGCCATTGCATTTTTAAACTCTTTTTCTTAATCAAATTTATAAATGAATCTAATCATATTGACTTAAAATTTCAAAAGACAAAAAGAACTAACACTCATTCAAACTCTTTTAGACCTTTTGTGCCTCTTTCAAACTTAATTTTTTGTTAAAAAGCAATTCACTCACTTTGAAATTGATACCACGAACTACGAGGTCTTAATCCCTCATTTTTATGTTGGTACGTAGGCACAAGTCCGAAGATCTTGTCAAACACAAAAGTATAATTAATGAATTATTTTCTCATCCCCTCACTCTATTTATTACAAACATCTTTTATACCAAAACACATACACACATAAAAAAGGGCTCCCTAGGAGTATCTAGGACACTTTGGGTGCTAACACCTTCCCTCTGTGTAACCAACCCCCTTACCTGTAATCTCTGGCATTTTATTAGTTTTTATTTGAAAACTTCTTATCTTTGGGTTTTGTTCGTACTTCTCCCTTTTCCTTTGGAAACAATAAAAGCGCGGTGGCGACTCTGGTTTTGTTGACGTTAAATTTATCCATAGCTTAATGGTCATGAATTTACCGCTACACTCTTTGCCACCCAATTTTTATGGGGAGTTTGTGGAGTGGAAAAGGTATGTCGATTACAAAAACTCTTGGATTCTTCATTTTGGAATTCTCCGTCGTGATCGCATTTGATTGTTGCAATGCTTAATCTTTTATCATTTTGGAAAACCTCGGCTAGTTTTCTAATGGCATCAAACACGTCTCTTTTATGTGATGAGAATAACATTAAGGTATAGCGAGAGTATTCATATACAACTACAAGGGCGTAGAAATTACCACCAATATTACAGTTCTATATATGCCAAAAATATCCATGTGAAGCAGTTGTAAGGAATGATTTGTGGAAATAACAACTTTTGCTTTAAAATAAGCCCTTACTTACTTATAATTTTTTCATGCATCACATAATCTATTCATTTTGAAATGTAAGTCTGGCAGACCCACTACGAGATCCTTGCGGACCAACTTACTTTAACTACCCAAACCATTTTGGATCCTTTATGTGGGACTATGTGCTTGCAGGTATAATCAAGAAGTGATCCAAGAAGGTGAAGCTTATAGATAGCAAGATACAAATTAGGAAGCAACTTCTTAGTTCTTATGATTTATGGTTTTAATGATGACTTCTTGGTTTTGATGATGAAACACTTGAAGCCAAGTTATTGCTAAAGTTAGTACAAGTGGTCAAATATGCACAAAGTGGTTGATAAAGTTATCCTTCTGATTCGGGCTAAAGTCATTTGGTCAACACAGTAGTCCAATTACCCTTAAGTTAAGACCTAGGGTTTATGATCATCGTCGACTTAAACTTTCAACATCTCAGATGATGGTAACTATCATAGTAATATCTCAAGACTCGTCAAGAATACACGAAGCTTCAGAGTGTGAAAGAGAGGAAGTTTGAAAGCTCGTCTAATCGTGCTCGTTTGAGTGGCCATAGTCTTGTAAAGACGCAAGGGTATTTTAGGAAGTATTATGGCTAAGTCACGCACACGCACAAATACTTAAAACATTGATAAGTCTTTCTCTTTTTAATTAAAATAACCAAAAAAATGTTTTTAGAGCCCAACCAATTGAGTTGTCTGCTTCATTAGGAAAAAAATCAAAATGTTTAATCGATTAGATGAAGCCTAATCGATTCCATAATCGATTATGACGGTCTCTTAAAGATTAGAAACGACTTTCTATCTAAGCTTTCCATTTTGGACAGAAATAATTGATTATTTGCATTGTTTAATCGATTAGGTCATTTAATTGACCAATGAACTATTTCCGAATTCACACCATTTCTTGGCCTATAAATAGAGATCTTCTCTATCATTTCAAATCATCCAGAAAATGTGAAAACTCTCACTTTTTATTCCTTTCATCACCTCTCAAAATCATTTCTATTTTTCTCACATATTTTAGTCATAGTGCTTTGAGAGTGTTCTTGAGTCTAAGTGAGGAAATGGTTTTGTGTGAGGGCTTTATTATAAATTTACCAAGAGTAGATTGTTTTCTCTTGAGTGAATTATTCTTCCTTAGGAAGATATTATTTTGGTTTGGAGATAAACCATTGAAAAAGATCTAGTTTGCATTTGGGGGATCTGTCGAAGTCTCATTTTTGTTCGTGAGCTCCACCATTGAAGAAAAACTCTCTTTTTGGTTCGTGAAGATTAGCTAGTGAAAAATCTTCACAATAGTTCTTGAGCACAACCTTGTTAAAAGCTTTATTAGTTCGATATCAGTTTGTAATGTAAAATTTCACTCGGTTTCTGAGTTCAGCTAGTGTAAAAGTTCAATAGACTCAAGATCAGCTTAGTAAAAATCAAATTTGGTTTCTAAGTTCAGCTTGTGTAAAAGCTCAATAAGCTCGAGATCGGTCCGATAAAAGTCTCGATTCAGATCGTGGTCAGTCAATGTAAAAATGCAGTTTGACTCGGAGGATAGCTAACTTAAAACTCTATCATGGTTTGAAATCAATCTATGTAAAATCTGTATTTTGTAGAAGACTTATCGCTTCAAACTAATTTTTCATTTGAACATTTTTATTGAAGATTTCTTTGTAAATTTATTTTAAATAAAAATATGTAACACTATAGAAATTATTTTTTTTAAATTGAAAGAAAAAGTATCTTTAAACTCTATTTGACATGACATATTTACAAGCTTATAGTTTATTTACTAATTTATATCTTATTTTTTAGACGTTAAATAGCATTTTAGCTTATAACTTTTTCTTTCTTTCACTTTTTCCTTGTTATTTTAACTAAAACTCACTTTTATTCTTTATAATTTATTTAATTTAAAATAAAACAATGTATTAAATACAAAGAATATCAAACAATTATGTCACTTGATATTTATAAGTTAGTTGAATCGTTAATTTTATCAAACACTTTAATTAACTTATTAGCTTTCAATAATCAATCGTCGATTATAAACTATCAATCATCAGTCATCAGTTATAAACTATAAATTACTAACTGTATTTTTATCAAACACAACTCTTATAATTTCTAAATACAACTCTTTTTAAGATATTATAAAAAATTTAAAGTTTATTTTTTATAAATTAAAAAATTAAATTTATCATTATACATTATTGAATATCAAAATATAATCAAAATTATAATTTTTTTTAAAAATTATATCTTAAAAATAATTTTTATGAAAAATTATTTGAAATAACTTTAAAATTAAATAATTTTTTAAAATTTTGATATCCAAAAATTTTTCTTGATAAAATGATGAAATACTTAAAATGACATCTTAAGAATAACTATATAAATTATTTTTACCCAAAAAATATATAACAAACGGGCTTTTAATCTCATAAAATTTTCTTTAGTCTCATGCCTATTTTTTTCATCAATACTGTAAGCATTTCTTAGCCATTCCCATTCTGACTCGTGATGCTGCATTTCCAACATGTATCCATGCGTATCAACCTGTAGATCACTGGGTAAATCAACATGTCAAATAAATATCCCTGCATTCATTTACCAGTCCATTTAACCTTGATTGTGGAGGTTTGATACCGCATTGGCAAACTTATTTTGCAAATTATATATAATATAGTTTTAATTTTATTCATTAATTTCATTAAAAAATTATATATAATAATTTAAATAATTTATTCTTTTAAAAAAATTAATTTCAATTTTTTTATTTTATTTTTATTTTTTAGTTAATATAATAATTTATATTATTATATTAACTATAGTTGAGATTAATTGTCATAATGGATTTTAGACATTAGGGATTTGGGATGACCCTCGTGTCAGCAATCCCTTAAGTTTATGATAGTGTCATGGAATGTTAGGGGAATAAATAACTCAGGTAAGTGCAGAGAGATTATCTCATGTCTCAATTGCATGAAATTTGTTCTTGTCATTCTTGTGGAAACGAGAGTTAAGCCTCTTAAAGTTCAAAATATTAGGAATAAAACGGGACATGGATGGAAGTTTGTGGCTAACTACTCACATCATAACAATGGTTGAGTTTGGATTGTGTGGGATGAGACTAAATTGAAGGTGGATTTTAAATCTTGCACTGATCAGCTCATTCATTGTGGGTTATACAGCCTCAATGAGGATTTCATAACTTGATGTACTTTAGACCATGGAAAAAGTATTTGGAAGGACATTAAGAAGTTGCATTTAACATTGAATGTGCTTGGTTTTTCATGGGATTTTAACAATGTCTCTCAGACCCAGGATAGGATTGGAGGGAATCATGTCACTGAAGTTGAGTTTAGAGATTTGGTCAACGTGATGGGTAAAACTGACTTGATTGAGAAACATAGTGTGGGGGATCATTACACTTGGTTTAATAAACATTCAAATGGGCCCATTTACTCTAGAATTGATAGGGTAGTGGGCAACATGGAGTGGCACACTAAAAATATGAACATTGTGTTGAAGATTATGGATCCAGGGGTGTCAGACCATGTCCTTCTTTGTTTAGAGGAGTAGGTGCAATCAACTCCTAGAATAAGGCATTTCAAATTCCAAAACATTGTCACTTCTTCTAAGGTTTTTTGGAGGCTGTCAAGCAGAATTGGTGTCAAACTATTCATGGTTCAGCTATGTATGTTGTATGGAGGAAACTGCAAAGGTTGAAAGCTACTATCAAGGAGATAAGTACACCTTTCAAAGGTGTAACATCCCAGTTAGAAAAAGAAAGGGAGAGGTTGGAAGCCTCTCAAACTGAGCTTGTTCTTGATAAGATAAATGTGGATTTAATAGAGAGAACTAAGGTTATCTCCACGGAGGTTTCAAGGCTGAGTAACATTGAGGAACGGTTGTTGAAACAAAGGGCTAGAGTGGATTGGCTTAAGCTAGGGGATGCTACCAATATCTATTTCTACGCCTCTCTTAAAAGTAAGAAAAAGCATAGTAACATTCTCACCATGGTGAAGGAGTATGGTTCAATTTTAACTAATCATGAGGAATTTATTACTGAGATCCTGAATTTCTATGGTAAGCTAGTAAGCACTTCTGCTACTAATCTAAAGAGCATCAACATTGTGGCCATGAGGCAAGGGAGGCAAGTATCTGCTGAGCAGGGGCAACAATTGGTTGCTCCCATTATTGAAGTTGAAATTAAGGCTGCTCTCAAAGGGATTAGTACATCACAGCTCCTGGTGTGGATGGCTATGGAGCCAAAATTTTCAAAGTCTCTTGGAAAATTATTAAAACAGATGTGACCAATGTTGTTTTGGAATTTTTTGAGAAGGAAAGTATGTTTAAAGTTGTGAACAGTACATTAGTCACCCTCATGCCTAAAACTTCCAATGTTATAATGGTAAAGGAGTTTAGACCTATATCTTGTTGCACTACTATATATAAGATTATATATAAAATTATGACAACTAGACTGAGCAAGGTTCTTAGAAGCATTATTGATGATAGTCATGCATCTTTTGTCCCGGGGCTTCATATTCAAGATCATATTCTCCTAGCTTATGAGCTAATCAAAGGTTATAGAACTAAAGTATGGCCTCCTAAATGTATGCTTCAAATGGACCTCCAAAAGGCCTATGACATTGTGGAGTGGTATGCCCTTGAAGCTATTTTAAGAGAATTGAGCTTCCCTCCTCGATTTATCATATGGGTAATGCTAGCGGTTACAATTGTGTCTTATAGGTATAAAGTAAATGGTGATCATATAGGTATCCTTAAAGGTAAGAGAATCCATAGAAAAATGGATCCTCTATCCCCATTGTTATTTGTTATTGTGATGGAGTATATGCACAGAGTTATGCAGAGAATGAAGTGAACCCCAAATTTCAGTTTCCACTCTAAATGTGAGAAACTGAATGTGATAAATCTAAGCTTTGCAGATGATCAACTTATTTTTGCTAGATGTGGCCTAATATCCATTGAGTTGGTGATGCATTCCTTTAAAGAGTTCTCTTCATCAATTGCTCTAGATGTCAACCCTAACAAGTGCAAAGTGTTTTTTGGAAATGTGGAGGCTAGCAACCAACAGATAATCCAAAAGTTTTGGCTAACTTTTCTGTTGGCCATGGTTCTCGTTTCGTTACTTAGGCATTCCTTTAACTAGAAAAAATTTGATTGTTAATCAATGTATGGTGTTGGTTTGGGAAGAATTAGGCATTGGAGTTCTCGTCTCCTGAGTTTTCTTGGCCGTACTCAGCTAATCAAGTGTGTGTTGTTTGTGATTGCTAATTATTGGACTCAATGCATCCTTATCCCCAAGAAAGTTATTAAAAGTGTGAAAGTTGTTTGTAGAACTTTCTTGTGGGCGAGATCTAATAAGGTCTCAAGAAAGTCTCCTATAGCTTGGAGAAGAGTTTGTACTCCTAGAAAGTAAGGAGGTTTTAACATCATATCCCTTGTAGAGTGGAACAAAGCTAGTTTGTTGAAGTTATTGTGGAATTTAAATTGTAAGGCGGATCATATTTAGGTCAAATGGCTCCGTTGTTATTATACTAAAGGGATGGACATCATGTGTGGGCCTGTGAGGAGAAAGTGCTCTTGGATCCTCGGGGAAATTCTGAAACAGAGAGAAGCCATTGATCAAAACCAAATTTGGTGAAGTTTAATACAACAGGACAAATTCAAAATCGGGTTACTGTACCAGGACTTTAAAGAGCAGCACTAAGTGGTCATGTGGAGGAAGGTCATGTATGGGAACAATGTTAGGCCTATAGCTCTCTTCACACTTTTGATGGCTTGTCATGATAGACTTGCCACTAAAGAGAGGCTCCATAGATTTGGTTTTGTTGATAACAATAATTGTATTTTTTGTAGGCAACCTAAGACACTCCAACATCTAATGTTTAATTGCATTATGATGAGCGAGATTTGGCAATATGTGATAAAGTAGCTTCAAATTGCGCATTCTCCTATAGGTTGGAATGAACAATTGACTTGGGTCACTGAGTATAGCAAGGGAAAAGGTTGGAAGGTTTTCATCCTTAAGTGCGCCTATGTTGAGACGGTTTACGAAGTTTGGGAGTTTAGAAATGCCTATTGTTTTGGAAAAATTGTTAGCAATGATAATATTGGTCCAAAAAATGAGACGGAGCGGGGGCAGACTTTGTTGAGGGTGTAGTCTTAAAACCTTGCCCCGCCCTGCAAAAAAATGAGTGTGGGGCGGGGAGAACCCGCAGGAATTACACCTTTTAAGCCTGAAATTTTATAATTTTCATGTTAATGCTCGTGCCCGCAAAAGTCCGCAAAAAACAGGGTGGGGCAGGGCAGACATATTAGAGTGTGCATGTCTAAAATCTTGACTCGCCTCACAAAAAAGTGCAGAAAAACGGACATGCCCGAAGGGGTCGGGCCTGTTTTTCCACACTTAATATTAATGAGAATTTCTTATGGCACCCTATATGTTTCTAGTGCACCATGTGAATTTCCATAAATTTCCCCTGATTCTAGAGATTCATCTCTTAACGCACCTTAGCATACACTCAACAAATGTCATTCTGAGTTACGCCTTTTTTTTGTTTAATTTTTTCCAGAGATGCATCTCTGGAATGATTCTGTAGTTACATCTCTGGAGAGACACACCAATATCATAATTAACAGAAAAGTAATTTTCCAAAATGAAATTGACATTCATAACATAAAATAAGCATTACAATGATGATTTCAACATAAATTACAATATTACATTTCAATATCCCGGTGGATGTTTGCACATCTTCATAATATCTTCGACCGATCTTTGTAGCGTCACTTCCAACTCAAGCGGAACTTTTGTTTCGAAACGGAAATACGTATTCCACATAGCCCTAACATCTGCTTGCGTCTTGAGCTCAAATTTGTTGAACTCAATCTTCCCTTCATTGTCAATCGATGATGAACGATACTCGAGCTTCACAATCCTTTGTTTGTATTCGTTTGTCTCCCAAAAATATCTCTAACAGTAACTCAACCATCGCATTTTCGGTACCTAGACACGTAACTGTTATCATCCAATAGTTTCAAGAGTTGTTGCATATTATTCTATCCCTCATAAGTGTTTTGTTAGTGAGGTAGTGAATATTATACACTTGCTTGATATTTGATATAATTTTTGGTCATTTTCGTTTAAATGTCGCAAGTATATTTTTCGGTTGAACAAGATTCAAGGTCATGTCAGCAACACATTCCTTCTCTTCCGGCTTGAGCCGACAAACACTAGGATGACCGACTAATTTTAAACATAAATCATGGTTATCCAAACCACATATCACACTAAATCTCCAATTTCTGTTTTCCAACATGTAACCATGAACCTTAAACGGACAATCACATTTTTTGTATCGGTGTCGTCTCTTTTAAAATTCCATAGAGGAGTTCTATATTTTCGGCTTCTTTTACAAATCATTATCACAAAGGCGCATCTTCTATCTGAACCACCTTCCAATAACCACATTAAATCCAAGTTTAGAAGCCTCCGTATGAATCCATTGAAGCATTTGATCCCGAGATTCAAACTTTTGCTTGTTTTCAAAGTTGTTGCCAACATCTATCGCCTTCACAAAAACACCTTGAACATTCGGAGAAACAACCACAACTTGGACATTCGGAGAAACAACTTGTTTTGAGAAAACATCGGGGTGAACCATATATAATAAAAATAGTTAAAACCATAACAGACATAAGCACTACTACTGTTGCAGAATGACTTCAAAAATAAACACAGACAAATTTCGGAAATGCATCTTCGGACAAGTTCATATACGTTCCGGAGATATATTTCCGGACACGACGTAACTTTTTTCAGTAAAAATGAAAGATTAATGTAAGCAATGTAGACGGAAAAGAAGACTTTTTACCTGAAACTATATCTTATTTTGCTCCCTATGATGTGATGAACCAAAAGGATGCAGATTTGGAGTGAAAAATGGATTAAAAATGAAGGGTTTTTAGGGTGAAGGGTTTGGTTGAAAACTAACTATGTTAACAATGGTCGTGTGATCATGCAGCTGGTTCTTTCATCAGATATTTCTGGAGATGCATCTCCAAAAATATATGATATGCAAAGGTGGAGAATGGTTTTGTTGAAGGCCTTCTGGTAAAGGATTAACTGTTGAGTTAGTCAAGGATATTGAGAAAGTATTTTGGGGGAAGAATCTAAAAAACATGGGTCTTATTTCCAAAGTTGTTAAGCTAGATCACCTTCCTTCCAAGGAAGATATTTGTGGAACAAGGATTCTTGTTGCTAATTTCCCAACCTTCACTAAGATTGATCCTCCAGATGTTCTGGAATACTACCTTACTAGTTGTACTGAAGAAGAAATTGATTCATTGCTTGATCCATTCAACCTTCCAAACACTTACCCAGATGTTTATAGGAAGAGAAAGAAAAGCAGCATAAAGAAAAGATGCTCAGGGATAAGTAACTTCGGAACCGCAGAAGAAGAAGGCAATGTTTCTGGATGAAGATGATGTGTCTCTCAGTTAGCGCCAAAAAGCTTGATTCTGAAGGATACTTCCGGTGTTGCCCAGAAGTCATCAAAGGCCTCCGATGCACTCATTCCTGGTAAGTCTCATATGGCCAAAACTCTTTTCGTTTCTGATTCTAATATTTCTGGAAGTGTCTTACCAACACCTCCATCTCCATCTCATAACACTTTCACCATTCCAAATCTGATTCCACAACCACCACCCATAAATATAACCATTCTAGAACTGTTACAAAAACTCCTATAGTTTCTGAAAATCAGTTACAACAAAGACAACATAAGCCACATATAGGACACCCATAATACCGAAGATGCATCTCCAGAATATCTACTGAACTATTAAATAATTAAGGTCTTTTTTAAAATATTCCAGAGATGCATCTCTAAAATAAAAATTATCCAACATATAGGACGCCTCTCAGAATGGTCTTACTTGAGTGTGCAAGATGTGTGTCCAAAGATGCATCTTTAAAACGAGGAGAGATTTGTGTAAATTCACGTGATGCAGTAGAAAGATTTATGATGCTTTAAGAAATTCTCATAATAATACTCTACAAAGTTCTTTAAATGGATCCCACATTTTTTTTTATATTATCACACTTTTCAATTATTTAAACAACTCAACTCTATTTTTCAAATATTCATACAACTCATAAAAAAATTATTGGATCCACAATATATTTTCCAAATTAATTATACTAATTTTTTTGTCCAATTAAAATGAAGGGGATCGTGCTTTAGAAGAGAAGTGTTTTTAAATTAAATAATGACATTTTACACCAACATCCACCAAGCACATGTAAATGTGAAAACTCGGTTGAAAGAACTCGATATTTATGCTCTAAATTATTATAAGTCAATAATAAGATAAGATATTTTAGTATCCCACGCCAAATTGTCTCTCTTAATTTTAATTTTATATCTTTCTTTTATTTTATTGTATAAATACTTTTGTTTTTCTATCTCCCCAAATTACTAATTATTATTTCGTTAATTTGTTTAATACAAACCTCTTCCGTCCTATAATAAATAATTTATTTTAAAAATATTTGTTGAAAATTAATAATCATTTTTATTTTCAATAAAATATTAATCATTTTTTACTTATGTCCTGTGATAATATTATCTTCATTATTTTCATGACATATATTTCAATTTATATTTATATATATTTATTTCAATAAAATTTTAAAAAATAAAATATTAATGATTTCACTTTACATTTATCCTTACATTTAAAGAACAAAAATCTTTTTTAAATTTTAATTTAATCAATTCAATTTTTTTCTTCCGGTTCAATTCAACTTTTTTAGAAGATTTAATTTCTTTAATATATCATATGTTCAGTAAAATTCATGAACTTTTTTTTTGGAATTAAAGTACTTTAATTAACCGAAAAATCAGTTAGGTACAAAGGCGATCCAAAGGATCCCGCCAGTAGAATGCTAAGAAACAAACAGCGGTGGAATTGAGGGGAGACGTGGGAAGGCCACGGCCACCCCTCAACTTTTTTTTTAATTCATATATATTAAATTACTAAAACATCCTTATTTTAAATTAAAATTATTTTTTATTTTTTATTTTTCATTCAAAGTTAGGTTAAAATACAGATAAGGTAAAAAGCTCCTACCTTTCCTTTCTTTCTCATATGGATTTGCTACCGGCACCGGAATCGAAACAGATTAAAGTGATCGGCATCTAACAGGTAAAAAACTTTATTCATTCTTCTTTTATAAAAAATAACAAATTAAAGTGATTGTTTGATTTGTGTTTTTGAGATTTTTAGGGTTCTTCTTTCTTGATGTGTTAAAATAATCTATATGAGGTTTATTAAGTCAATTCATAACAGTGTAATTTACAAATATAGTTATACACTGTAATAAGGTTTATTTAATCATTGTTGCTGCTAATTTCTAATAGTGAAGTTACCGGTATTTGAAAACGGATTAAAGTTGATTAATTAAGTTTATTAATTTTTTTCTCTTTTAATTTTTATGTTCTCTAAATTGATTTTTGGATCTGATATGATATTATAGGAAGAGTAAAGATGAATAATAGAAAAATTGATTCTTTTTTCAAAAGGAAAGCATGAAAAATTGAAAGAGAAGAGAGAGATGGAGAAATTATAATCCGGACATCCGAATCTGAAACAGTTCTTGAGAATCCAACAATTGAAGAGCATCATGGTTTTGAAAATTCTTTGGAAAGCGTCCTCCGATTTGGCAATATCCACCAAATCAAGTGGATGCAATACGAAGAGCTTATCTAAAATGGGGTCCATATCAAATTCATTTAGAAAACTATCCTTTGTCCGGTAACGAGGATCATCCGAGAAGGTTTCAACATACTTGGTTTAGCATATTTCCATCATGGTTAGAATATTCACCATCTGAAGATGCCGCATATTGCTTACCATGTTACCTTTTTAGCAAAAAACTAAGTGGACGTCCCGGATCACTTGTCTTTATTTCTATGGGTTTTAGAAATTGGAAGAAAGTTAGGAATGGAAAATATTGTTCCTTTCTTAAACACGTAGGGAAGGATCCTTGCTCACCACACAACAATGCAATGAAAGCTTGTCAAGACTTGTTAAATCAAGATGGTCATATTAGAAATGTTATTCAAGTGCAAAGTTCAAGTCAAAGAATGAATAATTGGTTACGACTCAAGACTTCAATTGACACTATTCGTTGGTTAACACTACAAGCTTGTGCTTTTAGGGGTCACGACGAAAGTAGCAAATCAAGAAATCAAGGTAACTTTCTTGAGTTATTGAAACTTTTAGCATCCTACAATGATGAAGTTGCAAAAGTTGTGTTGGAAAATGCTCCACAAAATTACAAGTATACTTCACATCAAATTCAAAAAGAGCTCTTGCAAGTTCTTTCTAGTAGGGTGAAAAAGAGTATTCGTGAGGAAATTGGTGATTCCAAATTTTGTATCGTTGTTGATGAAGCTCGTGATGAGTCAAAAAAGGAACAAATGGCTCTTGTATTAAGATTTGTTGATAAAGTTGGTTTAATACAAGAGAGATTTTTTGATGTGGCACATGTTAAAGACACCACATCTTTAACTCTTAAGGAAGCAATATGTGATATACTTTCTCGACATAACCTTGATGTTTCTAACATTCGTGGCCAAGGGTATGATGGTGCTAGCAATATGAGAGAAGAATGGAATGGTTTACAAGCCCTCTTTATGAAGGATTGTCCTTATGCATACTATGTCCATTGTTTTGCTCATCGATTGCAACTTGCATTAGTTACATCATCAAGAGAAGTCAAACATGTTCATAAACTTTTTGAGAAGCTGATCTTTGTTGTGAATGTTGTTTGTTCTTCTACAAAGCGTCATGATGAGTTACAAGCTGCCCAATTAGAAGAAATTGCTTATTTGTTAGAGATTGATGAGATTGTAACTAGTAAAGGTGCAAATCAAGTTGGTACATTGAAACGAGCTGGAGATACTCGTTGGGGATCACATTACGATTCAATTTCTAGCTTGATAAACATGTATGAAGCAACTTGTTTAGTTTTAAAAAAAATGCAAGGGGATGCAGATAGTTGTTACAATTACTTGAAGGCATTTGATTTTATATTTATTTTGCACTTGATGAAAGAAATCATGGGAATAACAGATATGCTTTGTCAAGCCTTACAAAAAAAAATCAAGATGTAGTTAATGTTATGAACTTGGTTCGTTCAACAAAACATTTTATTCAAGGTTTGAGAGAAAATGGTTGGGATATATTGTTTACTAAAGTGGTATCTTTTTGTGAAAAGCATGGTATTGAGGTTCCTGATCTTAATGATATTCATTCAACAACAAGATTTGGACGCTCCCGTCTTGAAGAGAATCAAGTCACAATTTAACATTACTTTAAAGTTGAAATCTTTTTCACTACCATTGACAAACAGTTACAAGAGTTGAATAGCAGATTCAGTGAGCAGACAATGGATTTGTTACATCTTTCTTGTTCTTTATCTCCTAAGGATGGATATAAAACTTTTAGCCTTGATACTATTTGTTCTTTAGTTGAAAAATATTATCCTATGGATTTTAGTGATCAAGAGAAGAATAATTTGCAATTTCAACTCCAATATTTTCTATTTGTTGCTCGTCAAGCATAAAACTTGAATAATTTATCAACTATTCAAGAACTATTTTCATGTTTGGTTGTATTTGGACAGGCTGAACTTACTTCTTGATTGATAGACTACTTCGTCTTATCATGACTCTTCCCGTTTCTACGGCCACAACTGAGAGGTCTTTTTCAGCAATGAAAATTATTAAGACTAAGTTGAGAAACAAGATGGATGATGGGTTTCTTGGAGATAGCATGACAGTATATATTGAAAGGGAGATTAGTGCAAGCATTAGTTCGGAGTCAATTATTGACGATTTCAAGTCACTCGAAACGCGTAAAGCATTACTTTAAGGTAGTTTTAAGTCATGTAATTTAAATTTTTAGTAATTAATTTTGTATTTATTTTAACTTTAATATTTTATTTAAAATACTATTTACATTTTATTTATAATCTTTATTTTACGTTAGCGGCCATCCCAAATTTTTTTATCTGGCTCCGCCATTGGAAACAAAATCACTACACTAAGTTGCATTTCTTTGTGCCACTCATCAGGAGCATGGGATACCTGCAACCAGTTGATAACAGTTTTCCAAATATGTTTCAGAACCATACAATCAAAAAGAAAAATGTTGGATAGTTTCTTGCTTCAAGCAGAAACAACATTTGCCATAATCTAGCAAATCATATCTTTTCAACCTCTCTTTTATGGAAAGGCGTTCATGACAGGCGAGCCAAAAGATGAACTGGGCTCTAGGTCTTGCTACATTATCATATAAAAGCTTCATCTAATGGAAACGGTTGCTCCAATTAATAGTGGGAGCTCTAGAATGTTTAACTCGAGTTTCCATTAAGATTGCAATATCGGGCTTAATCTGTTGTGACGGGAGTTGGTCTCTTTATTTCTGCCTGACTTATTCATCCCCCTTACATTCCAAGAGATGATCATGAGACCTTGCTTTGAGCCACTGTCGGATCAATCAAAATCCCCAGTGGTGTGAACCCATTTTGGAATTGAACAGCTCTAACATACTTTTGAGCCTTTGTAGGGATCTCTTCCTCCATCTGGTTCTTTCCTTTATCATACTTAGATTTCCTTACCCTTGTTCAGTTATCCTTATCAGTAGGTGTTAACATATCCTTGGGAGTTTCTTCAACCACTTGTTGAATTTCTTGTTGCTCCTTCTTCTCTTTCCATTGTTTGACAATACTTTTGAGGTCCTATCCGGGTCTGTAAGAAATAACTTTACCTTTGCTTTCGATTATTCTTAGCGAGAATGGGCTAAGCCGAGATACACTGTCAGATGAAGCCGACCTAAAAGCAGAAGCAGAAGTCATCGTCGTTAATGAAGAAGAAGAAGAAGAAGAAACTGAGACACTGATCGATCATATGTTGAACAACAACATTGAAGATGACGATTATACAGCGTCATTACCTCTAAGTCATGTATATAATCCGCATCAACATATGACAAACATGGATTTTCATGACGATGAGACATCTAATAGTGTTTTTTATAACCCATATCCACGATCAGAGGGTGAGTTAAAAGTGGGAGACATGTTCTGCACTAAAGAAGAATGTGTACGAGCTATCAAAAAATTTCACATGAATAACTCTGTTGATTTCACCGTGAAACACACTGATTCGAGAAGGTATGTCGTCGAATATCGTAATATCCTTTTCAAGTTTTGGTTGGCTACGTCTCACAAGAAGAGAAGCGATTCTTGGGAGATAGCTTCTATAGACTCGCCTCACAGTTGCATTGCCACTAATGTTGTACAAGATCACCGTAAATTAAAAGTGAATTGATATGTCAAGACATTTTGCTGCTTGTTAACAAAGACTCATCAGTGAAGGTGAGTATAATAATATCTCATATTGTCACAAGATATAATTATACTCAATCTTACAAGAAATTATGGATTTCAAGGACAAAGGTCGTTGAACAGGTATTCGGCAACTGGGAGGATTCATACAGAGAATTGACATGATTCTTATGGGCACTTAAAACATACGCACCAGGACCTGTTGCAATTATGGAGACATTTCCAGTATTTACGCCAGACGAAACTTGTGTTACTGGAAGTAGAATTTTTCACCCCCTCTTTTGGGCGTCTCAACCATGCATTAAAGGTTTTGCATTCTGCAAACCTATTATCCAAATTGATGGAACATGGTTATACGGAAAATACAAGGGTACTTTGCTTATGGCTATATCACAAGACGACAACATTAATGTTTTTCCCATTGCCTTTGCTCTGGATGAAGGTGAAACCGCTAGTGGTTGGGGTTTCTTCCTTCGTCATCTCAGAATACATGTTGCTCCACAAGGCAATCTCTGTCTGATTTCAGATAGACATGTTGTCATTGAGAGTGCTTACAATAACCATGATAACGGATGGTATAGTCCTCTTTCTACATGTCTATTGCATTAGACATATCGGACAAAATTTCATGCGTGCAATCAAAGACAAGAACCTTCGCAAAAAAGTGGTGAATGCAGGGTATGCTCTAACTCAACCGTCATTTCAATATTACCGTGACGAAATTAGATTGTCTAATGCAGAAGCAGGGAGGTGGGTGGATAACATACCATTAGAGAAGTGGACAAGTGCATTTGACAGAGGCTGTCGATGGGGTCAAATTTTGTGGAATGCATGAACGGCGTATTCAAAGGCATTATAAATCTACCAATAACCGCATTGATCAAAGCAACCTATTTTAGGTTGGCGTCTACCTTCGCAACTAGAGGTGAAAGATGGAGTGCAGTGTCAATGTCAGGTCAATTATTCAGTGAATGTTATATGAAAGTGATGAAAGAGGAAACTATTAAAGCTAGCACGTACGCGGTTACAATCTTTGACCGTCATAGGCAAAATTTCAGTGTACAGGAAACAATGGACCATAATGAGGGGAGGCCAAATTTATCCTATGATGTTATACTAAATAGAAGTTGGTGCGACTGTGGAAAGTTTCATGCCTTCCATATTCCATGCTCCCATGTCATTATGGCATGCACACATACTCGTCAGGACGCTTACAGCCATCTATCTGATGTTTACAAGGCTATTACCGTCATGAATGTGTATAACGAAAGCTTCTTATTGCTAGCAATGGAGGAATATTGTCCTCCATATGAAAGGGACATAGTTTGCCACAACGATGAGATGCGAAGAAAGAAAAAAGGACGGTCAAACAGTACGCGTATTAGAACCGAAATGGATACGACTGATAAAATGATAAGATTATGTAGTATATGTCGTTAACTCGGACACAATAAGAAAAAATGTCTCAATCTATGAGCAACCCTTGCATCATAATTTAGTATCTCCTTTCAATTTTTGTAAGCTTTTATTTTTATATATTAATAACTTTTTGTTACAACAAGGTTAACAACAAACATCACTCCAACATAAGCACACTTAAAATCGAACAAGTCTAAATAAACAACACAAACAACAAATATCGAAATAGATGAAAATACTTAACCAAAATATTTAAAAACAACATTTCTAACTGATTACAACAATCTAACTGATGTCATCTGGTCTAAACATCATTTTCCTAGCATCCTTATTCGTTTTTACTCGCACCCAACCACGTACGCCATCGAGTCTCTCAATACTTCTAATTTTTTCCCTTCTGGTACTTTTCCATCTAACCAACGAACCAGCTCCCCCTTTAGTTGATCGAAACGACAGATGTTCCAGAAGAGCATCTTCATCGGAGGTTTCTCTCTCGAATAAAACACTTTTCCATAGCGGCGACGAATACGAAACATGTTTGCAATATAATAAAAAGATAGGTGGAATAATGAATCACACAACACCTCTTATTTATACCCAAAAAAATACACATTACACTGAGGGGCCAGACCAATTGGCGCCTCCTCTCATTTAGTACACATGGACGCCAATTGGATTGGCAGCACCATGTGTTGGAGCCAATTCAATTGGCGCCCCCTCTTAATAATTAAGAACATGCGCCAATTGGTCTGACACTTACGCCTTAACATTTTTTTGAAACTAGGGTTGTTTGGAAAATTATTTGAAAACTGCGTTATTTTGGGAATTGTTTTGAAAATGTGAGGGTATTTGAGTAAAAAAAACTCTTAAAATGGACTACCCGGTCCTAAACAGGTCGGCTCTGATGGACCTTGAGTTTTTTAGGATTAGGTTAAAAGAGTTTTGTTGTGGTATGAGCTCAAAAATTACTACCCAACTTTGATCCTGTATGGACTTCGGGCTACCCAATCCTAAACAGATCTTTTTTAATTAAAAAAAAATTGTAATATTCATCAGAAATAAAATTAAAAATTATATTATTTTAAGCCTAATATATTTTTAAATACTATATCATCTTTTATAAATACTATAATGTATTTTTAAATACAACACATGTCTAAATTATTTAAAATAATAATTGAATATTTAACATAAGAGAAACTAATATATTACTAAGAAAAAATGTTGATTATATTAATGTATAAAATTTAATAGAGAAAGATTGATAAGAATAGAGATAAAATTTAGTGAGGTGAGAAAAATCAATGTGTTATTTTGGAATAAGGTATTATAAGTATTAATATATTTTTTTAAAAAATATTATTATGTTGGTCTAACGGGTTACCCACGGTGCACACGGGATAGCCCATGGATAGCGGACTTTTCAGAGTTGGGTTTAAAAAGCCCTAAAAATATGGAGTCTGATTTTAAGGCCTAACCCCTATGATTTTCCGGACCTGGTGGACCGACCCATATGGGCTAGCCCAGTTTGACAACTCTAATTGTTATCCTCCTTATATAGTAGTTTGTACTCGTATCTAGCTAAAAGTTCATTGAAGGTCACTCAATACAATTGATTTTAATAATTGAAATTCTAGTTAACAGACTTCCGATGTCACAAGGGTTGTTATGACATCCAATTCTGCGCAGACAAGAATTATGCAGAACTTAAAATGTAAGTGCAGTAAATAACACAAGTAATTGTTTACCCAGTTCGGTCCAACATGACCTACGTCTGGGGGCTACCAAGCCAGGGAGGAAATTCACTATCAGTAGTATTAATTCAGACCTTAAACCAACTGTTTAACCCTATCACTTAATACCTACCCAATGCAATTTCAATCTTACACTAAGATCAGAGTTCCTACTCACTCCCCCTCAATCACCTCAGTGATTACTACCTTTAATCAATATTAAAGACAATTATGAAGTCACACTTCAAACAACTCTTGATTGTGCTTAACAGCTTTAATCAAGATACACAGCACTCACGCTTAAAAGCTTAGAGTGACATAACACTTACAACTCAATGAACATCCTATACCAAAGAAATCATCTACGTGATAATAGCTTGGCTTACAAGATACGTCTAATACAAGACACACAAAAATACAGCAGTGAAGTATGATGGACACACTAAATCTTCACGCCTAAAATCCCTAGTTCTGAATGAAGGATTGCCATCCTTTTATATTGCAGCACTTGGGCCTTGTACTTGTATTTTCCTGAAATTAAGGTCACGCGAGTTCCCCTAAATTTCCACATCTAGGTTACTAACAAATAGGCTATTTGTTAGGTTCATTAATTGTAGCTTGGTTGTTGGTTTCCTGAATTTTCTCTCAGCTGTTGAATCCCTGAAGAATAGCCTGAGAAAAATGCTGAAACAGAAAAACTAAACAACCTACAATCTAGCATACGCTGTCAGGAATGAATCTCACAACATTCAGTTTGACATCCAAATCAAGGACCATATGCTAAGTCTGTTTTTCCTGAAAACAGACTGTACAAATTTGTTGAACTGTACAGGACCAATCTGTCCATACCTCAGTATCAGCGTACATTAGTAAATGTCAAGACATCCAATTTGACATTTACACAATTAGCCTTATGTCAGGTTTGTTATCCTCCTGAAGAACAGACTGAGATACATACTGAAGTGTAGCAGAAAACCACTCTGCCTATTGTTCAGTATATGTTGTCAATGATGAATGTCATAACATCCAGTTTGACATTCAGACAGTAGGCCTTATGCCAGGTCTGGTATTTCCTTGATAACCAGACTGCAAATAAATACTGAGTTCTAACAGAACACCAATTGTTTTATTCCTCAGTATCTGCTGACAGGGATGAATGTCATAACATCCAGTTTGACATTCAATAAATCCTGTATTAGCTAATCCTGCAGTATACTACTCAAGTATGTCATGACATCAGTCAAGACATCAGAGTACAGCTAGATATTCTAACATACAATGCAGTCAAACAAACACCTCCACAGCATGTCATGACATCAGTCAAGACATTAGAATCCAGCTAGTGTTTTACCATACAATGCAGCCAATTAAACACCTACAAATTCCCCCTTTGGAAAAAATTTGGCTAAAACACTTTGGTCTCACAACAGAGTCCATAGCAGCGGAAAGCACACATCTAGCAGGAAATTAACCTAGCTAATACACTCAGAGTAGCAGCACACTCACACATATGGAAGTTAAATAAAAACTTCACATTTCAGCACAATACAGAAGTTAAATAAAAACTTCTAATTGCAGCACACATACACATACTCACTCTCATAGAAGTGGAGCATCAGCTGCAGCACAACCTCTGGTGGATTAGAGGATTTTGAATATCTGTCTAACAAAACAATCTGTTGTCCTGGGGCCTCACAGGTGTTACTCCCCCTTTTTGTCAAAAATGTTGCTAAAGCAACACTTTAAATTACAGACCAACATAATATGACAGAATTACAGACTTGATTTTACTTAACAGTTTCAATCAAGCATACCCCCTCTTGATCTTGCTTTACAGCTTTGATCAAGACATCATCCATTTGATCTTGCTTCACAGCTTTGATCAAGTAGTTACACATTCTTGCTTTACACCCATATCAGATGCCATGACTTTGAGTCTGCCATCTTGAACCCCTCCTGCATGAACACTTTCTTGAAGTCCAGCAGCCACATAGGCCAACCTATGTTAGGATATCCCCTCAACATCTTGTTACTATACTTGCAGTAAGTAACATAGTTGTGAACTGTTGTCCAGTCATAGCACACTTTTAATTGTTTAATCAGTTGAGATATTAAACAATACATCCCAAACATCATTGGTTGCTATAAGTCCTCAGAGAGGCATACTCCCAGTTTGCCTCTTAGGTTTTCAAACTGAGTAGCATCCAGAGCCTTTGTAAATATGTCATCCAGTTGTAGTTCAGTGGCTACATGTTCCAAGGTAATCACTTTGTCTTCCACCAGATCTCTGATGAAGTGATGTCTAATGTCAATATGTTTGGTCCTGTTGTGTTGGATGGGATTCTTGGAAATATTGATGGCACTGAGATTATCACAGAACAATGTCATGACATTCTGAGAGACATTGTACTCAGTAAGCATCTGTTTCATCCACACAAATTGGGAACAACTGCTTCCAGCCGCTATGTATTCAGCCTCTGCAGTGGACAGAGATACACAGTTCTGCTTCTTGCTGAACCATGATATGAGATTGTTTCCCAAGAAGAAACATCCTCCTGATGTGCTTTTTCTATCATCAGCACTCCCAGCCCAATCAGCATCACAATACCCAGATAGGATAGGCTCAGATCCATGAGAGTACAACATACCATAGTCACAAGTCCCATTGACATACTTGAGAATCCTCTTGACTTGATTCAAGTGGCTCACTTTGGGTTCTGCCTGGTATCTAGCACATACTCCAACTGCATAGGAAATATCAGGTCTACTTGCAGTTAGATATAGTAGACTACCTATCATGCTTCTATACAAGCATTGATCAACACTGGGACCTCCATCATCTTTGGTTAACTTTAAATGCGTAGGTGCAGGAGTTCTTTTGTGCCTAGCATTATCCATACCAAACTTCTTAACTATGTTTTTGGCATATTTGCTCTGGGAGAGAAACATAGAATCCACCATTTGGTTAACTTGCATTCCAAGAAAATAAGTTAGTTCCCCAACTAGACTCATTTCAAACTCAGATTGCATCTGGTGAACAAAATGTTTCACCATTTGCTCTGACATTCCACCAAAGACAATGTCATCCACATAAATTTGGGCAATCATAATTTTGCCATCTGTGTCCTTCACAATCAAGGTCTTATCTATCCCACCCTTTCTGTACCCATGAGAGGTCAGAAATTCAGTCAACCTTTCATACCAAGCTCTAGGTGCTTGCTTTAACCCATACAAGGCTTTCCTCAACTTGTACACATGTTTAGGTTGGTTAGGATCACAGAACCCTTTAGGTTATTCCACATAGACTTCTTCATTTAAGTAGCCATTCAAAAATGCACTCTTCACATCCATTTGGAACAATTTGAACTTCAGAATGCAGGCCACACCTAACAGCAATCTGATTGACTCAAGTCTAGCAACAGGTGCAAACGTCTCATCAAAATCAACCCCTTCAACTTGAGTATATCCTTGAGTCACTAGTCTTGCTTTATTCCTAGTGATTACTCCTTTCTCATCAGACTTGTTTTTGTAAATCCACTTGGTACCAATGATGTTAGTCCCTTCAGTTCGTGGAACTAGCTCCCACACTTCATTCCTTTTAAACTGCTCCAGTTCATCTTGCATGGCATTGATCCAATATTCATCAGTCAGGGCTTCTTTCACATTTGTTGGTTCAACCTTGGACACAAAACAGGAATTTGAGCTAATTTCCCTTGATCGGGTAGTCACACCACTATTGGGATCTCCTATGATAAGATCCTTAGGGTGGTCTTTCTGAATTCCGATAGATGGCGTTTTGGTGGGTGCATCTACCTCACATTCAGGAGGAGTCTCCTGTACTTCTTCAGACTTGGCAGGTATGTCTGTTGGAGAATCAAGGAGTGTTCCAACATCCTCTATGACATCGATTCCTTCCTCTTTATCATCCACAATAACATTTATGGATTCCATCAGGACATTGGTCCTGTAGTTGAACACTCTGTAAGCTCTGCTGTTAGTTGAGTATCCTAGGAATATACCCTCATCACTTTTGGGATCCATTTTCCTTCTCTGTTCACGATCTGTGAGAATGTAGCATTTACTTCCAAAAATATGAAAGTACTTCACAGTGGGCTTTCTGCCTTTCCATATTTCATACAGAGTGGAAGAGGTTCGTTTTCTCAAGGTAACTCTATTGTGAACATAGCAAGTTGTATTCATAGCTTCAACCCAAAAGTGCATAGGGAGCTTCTTTGCATGAATCATAGCTCTGGCAAATTCTTGAATAGTTCTATTTTTCCTTTCAACTATCACATTCTGCTGAGGAGTTATAGGAGAGGAGAACTCATGACTTATTCCTTCAGACGAGCAAAACTCATCAAACTTGGAATTTTTGAACTCCGTACCATGATCACTTCTAATTCGGACAATACCACTGTCCTTTTCCCTTTGAAGTCTAATGCACAGTTCTTTGAAGACATCAAATGCATCTGACTTTTCTTGGATGAAGCTTATCCAAGTGTATCTGGAATGGTCATCAACCACCACATATGCATATCTCTTTCCACCCAGACTTTCAACCTGCATAGGTCCCATTAAGTCCATGTGCAACAGTTCCAGAATTCTGGAAGTTGTGGGATGTCCCAGCTTCGGGTGTGACATCTTGGTTTGCTTGCCAACTTGGCATTCTCCACAGACTCTTCCTTCATCAATAAGAAGCTTTGGGATTCCTCTAACTGCTTCCTTGGATATGATCTTTTTCATTCCCCTTAAGTGGAGATGACCAAGGCGTCTATGCCACAGCTTCACCTCCTGTTCTTCCTTGGCTGAGGAGCACATTGTGGAAAAGTTTGAGAGCTTAGGTTCCCACAGATAACAGTTATCTTTGGATCTGGATCCTCTCATAACTTCTTGATTATCTCCATTTGTCACAACACATAGCTCCTTAGTGAACTGAACATAGTATCCTTGATCACACAGTTGGCTTATGCTGATGAGGTTGGCAGTCAGTCCTTTTACTAACAGCATATTATTCAGTTCTGGGACTCCAGAGCAGTCCAGCTTACCCACACCTTTTATTTTTCCTTTAGCACCATCACCAAAGGTCACATAACTGGTAGTGTGAGGTTGTATATCCACCAATATATTCTCCAAACCAGTCATATGTCTAGAGCAGCCACTGTCAAAGTACCAGTCTTCTCTGATGGATGCCCTTAGAGCTGTGTGAGCTAACCAAGCATACCATTGTTGTTTCTTGATGGGGGCATTATGCCTATATGCCTTATGCTTAGGTCTGACATGGGGGGCGTGGTTAGGATACCCATGCAGCCTGTAGCAGAAGACTTTTATATGGCCAAACCTACCACAGTGATGACATCTCCATCGCTGAAATTTCTTCTTCTGATGGTTACTCATCCTGGTTCGCTGATGTTGAGACATCGGGTGTGACCTCCGCTTGAATTTCTGAACTTTAGCTTTTGAGCGTTTGAGTTCAGCCGAGGATTTTTTCACAAAGCCTAAACCAGACTTGGTTCTAGACTTTTGTCCCACCTTTAGGATCTCTTCCAAGGAGTTTGTTCCTTTATTGAGCATTCTGATGGATTTCGTCATTTGCTCCAGCTTGGAGGTCAGCAAGATTATCTCACCATTTAGACCATCTATGACTGGCAGATGCTTCTGTTTCTCATCCTCCAGTTCCTTGATGAGCTTCTTCTGCTTTTCTCCTTGTCCACGCACTTCTGCACTGGTGACACATAGCTCCTTATATGATGCAGCAAGTTCATCAAAGGTCAGTTCATCTGCACTTGAGTCATCATCAATGGCACAAACACCAGTTAGTGCACTGACATGTTTAGCAGATGCTCCTTCAGATTCACTCTCAGAATCTCCCTCTGACCATGTTACATATAGCCCCTTCTTTTACATCTTGAGGTAAGTAGGACATTCAGCTCTAATGTGTCCATAACCTTCACACCCATGACACTGGATCCCCTTGCCTTGGTTGAACTTTTCTTAAGAAGTTGATCTTTTCCTGATGTCAGACGAGATGTTCTTGACATTTGGTCTACCTCTTTGATCAATCTTCTTCACGAACTTGTTAAACTGTCTCCCAAGCATGGCTATGGCTTCTGATATGCTTTCATCACCTCCAGTATATCCTGCTTCTGACTCCTCTTCAGTATTTGATACAAAAGCTACGCTTTTGTTCTTCTTTTCAACATTCTCACACAAGCCCATTTCAAAGGTTTAGAGAGAACCAATGAGTTCATCCACCTTCATGTTGCAGATATCTTGAGCCTCTTCTATTGCAGTGACCTTCATGGTAAATCTCTTAGGTAATGACCTGAGAATCTTTCTTACAAGTTTCTCTTCAGCCATTTTCTCACCTAAGCCACCAGAGGTGTTTGCAATCTCAAGAATATTCATGTGAAAGTCATGAATAGTCTCATCCTCTTTCATCCTCAAATTTTCAAACTTGGTGGTCAGCATCTGAAGTTTGGACATCTTCACCTTGGAGGTACCTTCATGAGTTATCTTGAGGGTATCCCAAACTTCCTTAGCCAGCTCACAGTGGTGCACCAGCTTGAAGATGTTCTTACTGATTCCATTGAACAATGCATTCAAGGCCTTAGAATTTCCAAGGGCTAATGCCTCTTGCTCCTTGTCCCACTCTTCTTCAAGAATTTGCACACTGACTCCATCTTCACCTGTCTTCGTTGGATGTTCCCATCCTTTGTTGACAGCTCTCCAGACTTTGCTATCTAGAGACCTTAAGAAGGCTATCATACAAGGCTTCCAGTCATCATAGTTAGAGCCATCCAACATGGATGGTCTATTTGAGTGTCTTATATCCTTGTCTATGGTACTAGAAAGTAACTTCCCTATATCTCATCCAGAAATTAACAGGCAGGGTGCCTGCTCTGATGCCAATTGAAATTCTAGTTAACAGACTTCCGATGTCACAAGGGTTGTTATGACATCCAATTCTGCGCAGACAAGAATTATGCAGAACTTAAAATGTAAGTGCAGTAAATAACACAAGTAATTGTTTACCCAGTTCGGTCCAACATGACCTACGTCTGGGGGCTACCAAGCCAGGGAGGAAATTCACTATCAGTAGTATTAATTCATACCTTAAACCAACTGTTTAACCCTATCACTTAATACCTACCCAATGCAATTTCAATCTTACACTAAGATCAGAGTTCCTACTCACTCCCCCTCAATCACCTCAGTGATTACTACCTTTAATCAATATTAAAGACAATTATGAAGTCACACTTCAAACAACTCTTGATTGTGCTTAACAGCTTTAATCAAGATACACAGCACTCACGCTTAAAAGCTTAGAGTGACACAACACTTACAACTCAATGAACACCCTATACCAAAGCAATCATCTACGTGATAATAGCTTGGCTTACAAGATACGTCTAATACAAGACACACAAAAATACAGCAGTGAAGTATGATGGACACACTAAATCTTCACGCCTAAAATCCCTAGTTCTGAATGAAGGATTGCCATCCTTTTATATTGCAGCACTTGGGCCTTGTACTTGTATTTTCCTGAAATTAAGGTCACGCGAGTTCCCCTAAATTCCACATCTAGGTTACTAACAAATAGGTTATTTGTTAGGTTCATTAATTGTAGCTTGGTTGTTGGTTTCCTGAATTTTCTCTCAGTTGTTGAATCCCTGAAGAATAGCCTGAGAAAAATGCTGAAACAGAAAAACTAAACAACCTACAATCTAGCATACGCTGTCAGGAATGAATGTCACAACATTCAGTTTGACATCCAAATCAAGGACCATATGCTAAGTCTGTTTTTCCTGAAAACAGACTGTACAAATTTGTTGAACTGTACAGGACCAATCTGTCCATACCTCAGTATCAGCGTACATTAGTAAATGTCAAGACATCCAATTTGACATTTACACAATTAGCCTTATGTCAGGTCTGTTATCCTCCTGAAGAACAGACTGAGATACATACTGAGATACATACTGAAGTGTAGCAGAAAACCACTCTGCCTATTGTTCAGTATATGTTGTCAATGATGAATGTCATAACATCCAGTTTGACATGCAGACAGTAGGCCTTATGCCAGGTCTGGTATTTCCTTGATAACCAGACTGCAAATAAATACTGAGTTCTAACAGAACACCAACTGTTATATTCCTCAGTATCTGCTGACAGGGATGAATGTCATAACATCCAGTTTGACATTCAATAAATCTTGTATTAGCTAATCCTGCAGTATACTACTCAAGTATGTCATAACATCAGTCAAGACATCAGAGTACAGCTAGATATTCTAACATACAATGCAGTCAAACAAACACCTCCACAACATGTCATGACATCAGTCAAGACATTAGAATCCAGCTAGTGTTTTACCATATAATGCAGCCAATTAAACACCTACAATAATCATATCTCTTAATGATAATTGAGAATCAACCTTCAATGTCCCAGAATTTTGGACCGTGATATGCTCTATCGACAATAAATATCCTCTCAATCGTATCCACTTGTATCATAACCAAATAGTGATCCATTTAGACGACACGCCAATATAACTAACTGGGTCATTTAACAAACTCATTCAATTGTACTATTTAAAGAGTGAGTTCCATCGAATTTAGCTCGGGCTCGACTCACTTTAAAACCCGGTCTAAGATATCATACTTACATAGGATCTAGCCCAATTAACTCAAAAGGTACACAGTCCCTCAAACATGAGCCATGTAAAGGCAAAACGCTTTAGAAAAAAATAGCGAGAGTACATCTTAGAAATTTGTTTGAGCATATGATCACGAACAACAAACTCTTGTTCATTTGTAAATTGATTGCCAACATCTACCTTGACATCAACAGATTTGACATCGATAGACATAATAGGTTTGGGAACAACATCAAGATGCACTATTTAAGGCAAATAACATCATAAAATATTAACAGAAAAACTATTCAAATTGAATTCTGAATAAATTCAGAAATACACTTCCATAAGACATTCAACTAGAATTCAAAAATGTATTTTCAAATTCAACATTTACTTTTTCAACTAAAACACCAAATTAATGTAGGAAATAAGAAGAAAAAAATACATTTTCATTATCTTAAATTTCAATTTCTTTTACTCTTTTTGATGTGAAAAAACAAGAAAATATTATTTTAAAATATAAAAATTTGATTGTGTGTAAGATGTTTTTGATAGGATTTGAACAAAAATTGTATTTTTGATTATGAGTTAGGCTAACATTCAAGGAAATTAACATCTAAATACATTTCCAAACTAAATTTCAAAAAAAAATAGGAATTTGTCTTATGATGTGTTTGTTTCAAGTTAGAAAATATATTTTCTTGAAATCGTTTGGTCAAATTAAAATTCCTAGGAATGTTCACAATATTTATTTAATTTAAAAATTATAAAAAATAATAAAAATAAAAATAAATGTTAATAATATTGAGAAATTGTAGTTAACTCAATTTTATTCTCATGAGAATGTTTACATCCTACCCTTTAAGCATAGGAATAATTATGACAAAAATTATGTATAAAAATATTCCTTAGAATAAAAAAATACCTAGAAATAATTTTTAAACACACCCCCTTAAATGCAATTACATTCCTTGAAACAAACACACCCTTAATAAAGACATGTTTTGATGTGAAACAGGTGTATTTGTATTTGCAAATGCACTTCCAAATTCGCATATGCACTACACCCTTAATAAAGACATGTTTTTATGTGAAACAGGTTTATTTGTATTTGAAAATGCACTTCCAAATTCGCATATGCATTTTCAAATTTCTATAAGATGCTGCTCCATCACTTAATGTGAGAGAAGCAATCGCAAATACACTAACTATCAACCCTTGAAGGCAACGGTCCAAAACTACCTTAGGCAAGTATTTGAGAAAAAAACCTTATATACAATTGTTGAAAGTGAAGTAGAATACAAAATAAAATTATTATGTGAATGTTAGAAGGTTGGATCATTATAAAAGCTTACTTTTCACTTTTTATGAATTCTAGATACAACTAATAATAAGTACTTACTAAATGGTAAAGATGAGTATGAAGAAAACCTACGCCACTCAATAGGTTTCTTACTTATGATTGCTACTTAGATCAAATCTCTAGTAGATGTGAGACAACTCCATGTTCATATTATTTTTCATGGAATAGGATGAACACCAACAATATCCACTTGTTATGGATATTTTACCGTGCCCGTTGAATCCATTACCTTTCATTGTTCCTAAACTCATGACCCAATTCTCTGAATTCAATGAACCCACCATGCAGACATAGTCCATTTTCTTTATAGTGTGATGATTCCCATATTCAAATACTTCATCCACCACAAGTTGTCATTTTGTTGTTTCAAAGGATCAGGCACTCATCCAGTGAAGTTCTGCTAGTCAATTAAGTTTTGACATGCCATAATCTTTACTTTACTTTATATCTCAATAGTCTATATATTTCCAAATACAAATTTGAGAGCAAGGAAAACATAAATTAAAGAATACTTAGAGACACAAATACAAACAGCGGCGTCATTTTGAGTCGATATTTTTCTCTTATTTTAACAAAACTTTAACCAATCTAATAACTCAGACGTCAACTTTTCATGGATCAAACTGAATGTAACTAATGACTTCAGCACAAGTGCAAGTATATCATTTGGTCATACTTTCTATAAAGAACATGTAAGTTACTTCTGAATGAAGAAAAACCCACCTTCCAGGAGGACAGTATCAAAGAGCCGTGTTGAATTTCTCTTATTTGTTCAGAAAACTCCCTTGGTTAAGCAGAGTATCCTTAAGAACATGGTGCATACAATTTAAGGGTCCGATGTAGTCACCGGAGGTGGGCGGTGATTTCCTGGTCTTGATGTCCATGCTTTGCGACTCCTGTATTCTTCAATAGCTCGGAGTCTAAGTCTCTCATGAGAAGCATCCTGTGAAATCTTGACTCCCTGTACACAAGCAAAACAGTTTTCACACAAATAAGTATAGCATGATCCATTGGGTAAAGCTAAGAATTTCAAGTGCTTACTTTTGGAATGAAAGATAACTTCGGTGGGGCTTGTACAATATCTCCAAATTTTATTTTTTCTTTTCCAGGAAAGTCCAAAAATTCATCTTCTTCAACCTTTTTGTGCTTCTTCTTTTTCGCTTCATACCTGAAGAATATACCATGATTAAGATTAGAATAAACTAATGTTATGTGCTGAGTTATTCATTCAGTAAATTAATTTCACAAGTTCAATTTCAAATGCCATAGTAGGCACACCTAATGTAACAAAAAAGTATTTATATCAGTGTTATTAATGGAGGATCGCCAGGATTGCCAGAAATCAGATATGAGAAATAGTGGATAGCGTAATGGATCAATAACAGAAGCCGCAATGCGGTTGAAATGTAAATAAATGTATATAAAATTAAGCCTGTTGCACAAAATAAAAGCTACATAAATATAAATTAAGAAAGTCATGACATAAAACTCAAAATCTCAATATTTCAAACAACTGATAAAGCATGACGCATAATTGCATACATTGCATTGCGTGAAGGAGATGAAGTGAAGAACAGAGGGGTTACTTCTTCTTCTTTGATGTGATGAATTGTGTCTTTACCTAGGTAGGGGCTTTATTGCTTTAGGTAGTATATATCTTAAACATATCGTATCCTAGATTTCTCAGTGACTAGCATATCTCTGTATCAGATACTTATGGCTTCCATGCTTCATTGCCACTAACCGACTCACCACTTAACATTTTGTACATTTTCAATTTTCAAAAAAGTTACACTTTGGTTTTTTGTAATTTTTTGATGTTTTATAAGTTCGATCACCACTAAAACACACAACTTTGCTATTCATTCGTACTGGTATCACCAACATATCAAAATGCACCGATATACTGCAAATAGCAGAGTAGACACATTGTATCAGTCACTGGGATCATTGAAGAACTATGGAAACAACCACAAATTCTTCATGTTGCAATATCTCAAAGATTTGATACTTGTTCTGAATGCATCATTTGCAATTTAAAGGAGAAATGCAACACCAAAATAACTGATTGAATAAAAATAAACTGGTAATAGAAATCACATAGAAAGTACAATATGCATCACTCTAAAATCATTAAAAAAGACAAATAAGTATGGTTTAATCCACTTACTTCTTTTTGCGTTCCTTTTTCTTTAACTGTGCATTCGTTTTATCCTCACCCATTGCAAACCGGAGATCTTTAACCTCCTTCCTCTTTCTTTTTTTCTTATTCTTATCATCATTTCCACTAGGCTGTTCATCACTGGGTTGACGTGCCTTCAATGGTGCACTAGTATCCACCTTAGTATCCACCTATTTCACATGCAATTCCAATACAATCCGTCATTTAAAGAAATACCCTACCCAAATTTACATTCAATACAATAAACATCACTAGAAAAAACTTCATAATTTATCGAAATTTTTTTCAACAATGACACATACACCATTAAACATACTCTGTTTTAACATTGCGTCAATTTTTTTTGTTAAATACATTGAGAAAACTATTTATAACTTCAGTTACAACAAGATACAAGAGTTAACATAAATTGAAAGAACTACATTCTAAATAAAAATCAACATATATGATAAACCAAGAAACTGCAAACACTGTTTATGCAAAGCACAACAAATCACATAATAAATCTCCACATGCCATGTTCATATTCAACACAATAATCATCAATTTATTCATAGTTACAGAAATTAAACCAATGAATGCATCATATGCTCACATTAACATATCTATAAAACCCTAGGCAACTCAAATACAGCAATCAGAGAGCAGAAACAGTATAAACCTTACCTTTTGAGCCTCTCCACCATCTAATTTCTTTGATAAGCCAGAAGAATCTGAAAATATGAGAATGTAAAGAGAAAGAAAAAATAAGAAAGTGAAGCAGAGAAGGTGAAAGGGGAAGAGAAAGAACCGTTTTGGTTTTTAGAGAAAGAGATGATTTGGCGAAGTTTGAAGGGAAGAGCATCGAGTTGAGAGGATTTAGGCGGTGGAGGGAGGGCGGTGGCGCCACCGTGAGCAGCCTTGTAGTTCTTCTCTCTCCTTTTCCTTCCCTTGCCTCCCATTTTCTCTTTCTTTCTCTCTTTTTGATAAACCCTAATACTAGTAATTCATTGGAGTTCTTAGCAGTTTTCCCAAACGATGTCGTTTTAAGCGTTTTGAAATATATCGTATTCCTATCAAATTGACTTGTGGGTATGAAACAAAATCAATCATTATTTACCTCGTCTCATTGTGAATTTCTCAAATATAAAATAAAAATTAATCCATAAAAATACTTAAAATAACAAATATATATATATATATATATATATATATATATATATATATATATATATATATATATATATATATATATATATATATATATATATATATATATATATATATATATATATATATATATATATATATATATATATATATATTTAGAGAAAAAAAATATGCAATGACATTGTAAAATAATTGTATATTTTCAATCAATCACGAATGTGTATCCCGCCTAATCACCAATTTAATTTTAAAATACTAATATGACATGTCAGAATGTTATAATTCTAATCACGAATGTTACACTAACAATGCATTACCTTTACTCTCTAATTTTTAATTTTTAAGTGTAAAGAGATTTTACATAACCATTCCATTTTTACAAATATTTGACATTTATGTTAATTATCTAAAAAGTAACATTTATGAACATTTGTGATGCACTAATCATGTAAAAAATCTACTATCTATTAAAAGAACATGTTTTGGAAATGACCATTAAACCATTCTTAATTTAAGTTTATTTTCTCATAATTACAAGGTTATTTCTGTCTAAACACATTTAAGTTAATTTATTACCGTTTATCCACTATTTGGAATTCTTCTTAACTTTCTACATCATTGATGTTACGTTATCCATGCAAAACTGAAAAGCCTCATTCCAAATTTTCAATATCATTTTCAATTTTCACTCTACTTCATGCATAGAGTACTCAAAAGACACATTGGAGCTTGGAGTGACACACATTGGTTGCTGAAATATTAAAAGAACATTGGTTCCAAAGATTCAAAACTCCCTCTCTCCATTTCGCCACATCCGTCCCAAATTTCGTCACCACTGTTACAGAGTCTCATCGATTCTGTAGAGCACGGGAAGAAATTCACCATCGTCTCGCAGAGCGCCAACAAGATGATTTTTACTCTTTATTCCATCGGTTATGTTATATTTATGTTCCAACAGTCATAGTTTATGTTCAATCTTTGATTTTTACTCTTTGTTGTTGTTTAATATTCGTGTTTTCTTTGTGTTGAGTGTTGTTTAATCTTTGTTTTTGGAAAGCTCATGTTCAAAGTTGCCATGGTTGTTCATAAACTTTACTGTTTAGATTACGCATTTATATTTTCCTTCTTTCTTGACTTGCTCAAGGCTGAATTTCATATAAATTTATATTGTGGATTATACGTTATATTTGTTGATTATTGTTCAATCTTTGTTTTTGAAAAACAAAAGTTCAAAATTGTCATTGATGTTCATAAACTTTTGTGTTTGGAAAACATGATGTGTGCTTAAAAAAAATTCAATGTTCATAAACTTCAATGAAAATATTTTATATAGTTTCATATTACTGTTGGTATCTAGAAGGTCACAACTGTTAAGGATACAGATTGAAAGCATTTAAATTAAGAGATACTCTAGGATCAAGCATTCAAGATGAGAGTTATTTTAGGATCAAGCAATCAAATCAAATTATAACTAATTAGAGAAAATCAAGCAACAGCAGTAGGAAGCAATTATTATGATAGAAAATATGTTTCTATATATTGTACCAATACACCTTGTGAATGAACTGTAAAAACATTATTCCTTATATGGTATCAGCTGCCTCTCAGACTCCAAAGAGTGCATGATCCATCATGTCTACAGATTCCTCAAACACAAACTCAAAACCTATCAAACTTTCACCTCTAAAACATGGTGCCCAAATATCCATTAAGCTTTCTGCGTCCAACTTTTTCGCTTGGCGCCGCCAAATCAATTCACTACTTGTTGGCATGAAATGCATAGGCTATATCACCGGCAAAGAAGAACCACAACCTGAGTTTATCACCACCAATGGCATCTCAACCAACAATCCTTCCTATGAAGATTGGTTCGCTAATGATCAACTTATTGTTAGCTTTCTACTCGCCTCCATGAATGAACGCGATAGCGTTGCCTTCTCTTCATGTGACACTGCTCGTCAACTATGGCTGGCCATTGAAGCCAAGTATGCAAATCCATCACGAGCTCATGTGATGTCTCTCAAAAATCAGCTGCAGAGAAGCCGTAAAGGCTCTCAAACTGTCACTGAATTTTTATTTCAGGTGAAAAGAATCGCTGATGAACTAGCAGTCTTGGATGCTGCAATCTCAGATGACGACATCACTCTCTATGTACTCAACGGTCTTGGATCTGATTATCGCGACATCGTTGCCTCCATCCGAACTAGAGAACGCTTCTTCACCTTTGAAGAGTTACACAACCATCTCATTGCACATGAAGAATTCCTGCAGAAAGAAGATGCACCTGCAGATGTTACTGTCCCAACAGCAAATTTCCATCAGCGAAATGGATCTCGGAATTTTCGTGGACGTAGTTCTTTTCGTCGAGGCGGCCGTCATGGATCGAATCAAAATATGAATCCTTTTCCATCAGATTCATTCCACCCGATGCAGTCAGCCCCACGCCACCAAAATGCCTCAAACAATCATAGTACAAATTCGACTCTCTATCAAGGACCATCGAGGAACCAAAACCATTTCAATCATCGAGCGAATCGTCCACCTCCACGTTGCCAATTCTGTGACTTTCCTGGACATATAGCCAAATATTGCCCACAACTAATGCAATCCAGTCCTACTGCTAATTATGATGCTGCAAATACAAACTGGATCCTTGACAGTGGAGCCAATCATCACATCACTGCAGACTTGAACAATTTAAGTCTTCACTCCAACTATGAAGGCCCTGAATCGGTCACAATTGGAAACGACTCAGGTTTAGCCATTACACACATGGGTTCAACTCATTTCTCTACTCCTTCTACTAATTTTAATCTTAACAATGTTTTGTGTGTTCCAAAAGCAAGTCACAATTTAATTTTTGTTGCCAAATTCTGTCAACAAAATAATGTGTATGTTGAGTTTCATCCTTTCTCCTTTTTTGTGAAGGATCTCAAGACAGGGGTGACGTTGATGTGCGGTCCAACTAGTGGTGATCTCTACACCCTCCAACCCTCACTCCCCATTTGTCTAGATCGAGCCACTCAAAGGGTGCATCTATCTCGCCATGTTGTTTTTGTTGAAGACCAATTTCCCTTCTCACACCCAAACCCTCAACTCTCACCTCCATTACTGCCGCAACATTCATGGCTCCCACTTCCCAATATCCTGTCTCACCCACATCAACCTAGCACATCCGAAACCATCATTCCTAATTCCATACTACAAATTCCTCACATTACAGCCCCACATGACTCCCCTGAAACCAGCTCCAATATTAACCATGCCATTTCTCCTACACCTCAATCAACTGAACCTACACCTTCAAACTCAAATAACATCCAACCATCACCTTTACCCACACCTACATCCCTACCACAAACCACACCACTATTGGAACGCATATCAACGTCATCCTCTGAACCTTCGAGACTCATCACACGGTCCATGCATAACATACACAAGCCAAACAAAAAATATTTACTTGTCACAAAACATCCTTTACCATCATCCCATGAACCCACGTGTGTATCACAAGCGATGGTTTCCTCTGAATGGCGTGCTGCCATGGCACCCGAATTCAACGCATTGATGCATGTCATACCCTAAAATTTGCCCGTTAATATTACAAGGCATTTCTAAGGCACCCCAACTTATTTTGCAAGGCATTGATCTCAAAAGAACAAAGGCCCAGCTCACAGATGGCCAAATCCAGAAAATGGCCCAAACTGGCTTGCTCGCTAGGCGAGCAAATCCTTCGCCTAGCGAACCCCTCGCTATACCGCTCGCCTAGCGAAGCTTGCGGATATCAGAAAATTCTGGGCTTCATTCTAAGCCCATTAGGTCACAAAAGGAGCATTATAAATAGCCAAGCTTCATTCAGGAAAGGGGAACGAAAACGGAAGGAAGACGGGAGCAAGAGCGAAAGCACAACAAACCCTGAAGGCTAACTCAGAGGATTCGAAGCAACCCTAAAGGAAACCCTGAAGGAAACTCATTTGCATCAAAGCCACCGCCGCCCAACTCAATCCGACTGGCCAATTCACGGTTGCGATTCGATTGCAAACAGGTTTGCGTTACTATTACCGCTTTATGTTCTTAATTTGCATGTGATATTATAATTGAATTCATAAACATATTTGAGGTTTTGCATGTGAATTTAAGTGTGCCTGAATATTGTGAATGCTGAACCATGCAATTATGTATTGGATGCCATAAGCCATGCAGCAGGTTGAGGTCGTACTGTTCTGAAATTCAAAACCCGCAGCCGCTCGCTAGCACATCGCTAAGCGAGCATGTAGCGAGTATTCGCTAGGCCTTCGCTAGGCGAGGCAGAGGCGAACGTGACAGTCGCTAATATTTTGGTTGTTCTGTTCTATGCGTATCTGATCTGTTCTATGTTAATCTTGCGCTATTTCGCCTGACATTCTTACTACTGTATTTCTTTTTGCGGTGTAATCTTCGATTACACCCTGATTTGGTATCCTGACCTGTGTGCTGAATGTTGTAAAGGTTCACATATTCCCAAGAACAAGTGGTTTGCTAGGTATTCCGCTTTATTTGTGGGATACCCTTGTGGAGATTCATCCTAAATTACCTAGTTGATTTTAATGTGGAGATTCATCCTAAATTACCTAGTTGATTTTAACGTGGAGATTCATCCTAATTATTTAATCGATTTTAATGTGGACTTAATTACCTAATTGATTACTGCTATCTAGTTAATTGTAAAACTTTGCCTTTAAGTGATCTTGGACCTCTCTTTGTTACCCTACGATTACGGTATTATGGTCATGTCCCGCGAATATGGGGATACACTTAGCAAAGACCCTTCGGTTAAATCATCATAGTCCCTCGAATGTTGCCTTTGTCCCTCGATGACCCTTCGGTGTAGCCTACGGTTAAATGATGATGGTCCCTTCGAACGCTAAGGTATCCTCACAACTGTTGCCTTCAATGACCAATCGATGACCCTACGATGACCCTTTTACATCCAAAGGATAAAACTACTTACTTCTCAATAGTAAGGACAGTTTTACCCTCATAAGGATAGGAAATGCCCATAAAGACCTTGGATAGGTATAACTCTTAATTGCTTATTCATAACTTAAAATACTTTTCACACCTCACACCTTTCAAAACATCTTTTAGAAAATCACCATTTGGCATACATTCGTACTAGGATCATTGCCGAGTTATATTTTTCTAAACGACTTTCAAAACTAAACGAGATAACCAGTTTGTATACATTCATTCAAGAATCATTACAAAGTTAAATTCTCCTTTTCAAAACATTTTCTAAACATTTCTCAAACACTTTTTCAAACAAGAAAAACATAAATGATTAAGCAATTAAGAGCCCATGGATAACCATGGATACAAAGGGTGCTAACACCTTCCCTTTGTATAATGTACCTCCCGAACCCAAAAATCTAAATTAAGGTCTTTCCTGTTCTTTTCCGCCTTTCCTTATTGGATAAAAGAAAAGTCGGTGGCGACTCTTGCTAACCGCGACATTTGCTTTCCAAAAGCAAAAACACATAAAGTCAGTTCACCGTATGACAGAACTGGCGACTCTGCTGGGGACTACAAAGAGAGGTCACCTTAAAAAATCATTTATGTTTTCAAAATTGTTCCTTCTTTTAAGGGAATTTTTTGAGTGAAAGATCCTACACCCGGATCTAGTGTACCTTAGGTAAGTAGCAATAGATCATCGCGACTATCCGGCGTATACTGGAATGGTTAAAATGATGGCTACGGTTAATGTGACACTTTGGATGTCCTGATGTTCCTCATGTTTACTTGAGGAAAAATTTGGCATTCGCGTGGTGTCATCAAAGCATTAACCAGACCTTTAGAACCCTAATTGACTCATCCTAGCCATTAGAAAGTAGTGAGATAACTGACTTCGGTTCCGACTGGGGTTGGTTGATACTCGATACTACACTCTTTGAGATTGGACTTTAGGGAAGCTTTGGTCAACCACTTGGCATTGCACTGAAGTGGACTTAAGGAAAGGTCGATGATTTGAGATCCTTCTAGAACCCGGTTACTATTCTAGGACAGGTTGAACCAACCAAACTTCAGTGGGGAGGGTACTTACCCATGGAACTCATGCAAGCCTTAAAACCTAGGAATGATTGTTGTGTGACTTGCTTGTGCTTGCTATTTACATAACATCATAACATCATAACATCATGGCATTATACTAACCATTTCAAGGACTTAGGGATTTAGCTTTGCTCTGTTAAACAGGTTATGGCTTCCAGGAAGACCATCCGGATCAATCTTGTAACGATCTCTCCTCAACTCAAGGATTTAGTGTCAGAACTTCCCGATCATGCTCAGTTCATCAAGAAACATGGTTCTCTCCTCAATTTGGTTACCACTGGTTTCAGAGAAGATATGATGAGAGTTCTATTCCAGTTCTTCGATCCTAAACATCATTGCTTCACCTTCCCAGATTATCAGTTGGTACCCACATTAGAAGAATTTTCCAGGCTGCTGGGGATACCTATTCTTGATCAAACACCTTTCAGTGGTTTGGAAAAGATTCCGAAGTCTGAAGAAGTCGCCGCAGCTTTACACATGACAAAGTCTGACATTGAAACTAATTGGGTAACAAGAAGTGGAGTTAAGGGTTTACTTGCCAAATTTCTAATAAATAAGGCCCGAGAATTCCTAAAAGTTATGAATGTCCATGCTTTTGAAGATGTTCTAGCATTGCTAATCTATGGTTTAGTGTTATTCCCTAATCCAAACCAATTCATAGACATGAATGCTATTAAGATATTCCTCACTCATAACCCTGTGCCTACCTTGCTTGGAGATATTTTGCATTCCCTTCACACCCTTACTATGAAGAGACAAGGGACTCTCATGTGCTGCATACCTTTATTGTCTAGGTGGTTTATTTCGCACCTTCCTCAATCAGTCTTGAAGAATGATCAAAATCTAAAATGGTCTCAAAGGATAATGGCACTTTCCCATTCAGACATCCGTTGGTGTTCTAATCTCAGAGAAAATGTTATCCTCATCGACCGTTGTGGAGAATTCCCTAATGTACCACTCATGGGGATAAGAGGAGGTATTACTTATAATCCTGCCTTAGCCCTACGTCAGTTTGGTTGTGCTCGAAGAGATGGTCCACATGAAATGATTATTCAAGGTACAGTGTTTGACTATGACAATGACTCTCAAGGTCTCCGTCAAAGGTTTGTACGAGCCTGGGGCATGGTGAAAAGAAGCACTTTAGGACAGAAAAATTCTATTCCTATGGAGCCTTATCTCAGATGGGTACGCGCCAGAGCTCGTGAACTTGTCATGCCATATCTTGCAGTCGGGCCATTGATTGTTGAACCAGGAGTTGAAGGAGGTGCTTCTCAGATCATTCCTTATCCAGACATGCCTACCGATGTTGAGGAATTGAAGAGATCCTGGACCCAGTTGAGAGAGGAAAGGGATACTTTCGAAGCTCAGTTCAATGCAGAAAAGAAGAAAGTGTTAGAACTTACCAACCAGCTTAATGAGGAACGAAGACTCAATGCATATCTTCGCCCAAAAAGAAGCCGCCCCTGGGAGACTTAAGCTTTCATTGTATTTTTATTATTATTTTTGTAATGAACATTGGTTAAGAAACTAGTAATAAAAGTTCCTCTCTTTTTGGTAGTTTACGCAAAGTTAAATTCCAAAAGTCCTTGAAAACATTTCATACATTGCATAGCATAACATAACATTGCATAACGGATACTCTAAAGGACCACATTCTCATGGTCTTCCTCCTAAACAGAAAAATGGCTCTTGAACAAACTGTCAAAGATCTCCAGGCTCAGAATGCTCAATTCCAGGAGATGATCTTGAGCTTATCCAAGGGGCAGGAGGAACTTAAAGCTCTTTTGCTCGAGCAGAAGAAGGACAAGAAACCTGTGAGTTACATTAACCCGGGAAGAAGGCTTAAAAGACAGGCTGCAGGAGTCAAGATTAGAATTCCGAAGGATCAAGAAGAGGGGACGGATTCAGAAGATGAGAATGTTGATCCTTTCAGCCAGGAGGATGACGATGAAGATTATGAGAATGAGCAGTACTCTCCAAAAGGTGATAAGTATAAACTGCTGGAAGAACGCATGCTAGCTATGGAGGGTCAGAAGGCGCCCGGTCTGGATTTCGAAAGCTTGGGTCTAGTCTCTGATGTGGTGATTCCTCGCAAATTCAAGATCCCCACTTTCACTAAATATGATGGTGCATCTTGTCCTCAGATGCATCTGAGAGCTTACGTGAGAAAAATTCAGCCGTATACCACTGATAGGAAGCTATGGATCCATTTCTTCCAAGAGAGTCTGTCTGGCACACAGTTGGAGTGGTATTATCAGCTCGAGAGCTCTAACATCCACACCTGGACTGATTTAGCGACGACATTCTACAAGCATTACCAGTATAATTCTGAATTAGCGCCTACTCAGCTACAGTTGCAGAATATGACTATGGGCTCTAAAGAAAGCTTCAAAGAATATGCCCAAAAATGGAGAGATTTGGCTGGTAGAGTCAAACCCCCTATGACTGATCGAGAATTAGTAGACATGTTCATGGGTACACTGACTGGCCCATTCTACAGCCATCTACTGGGAAGTTCTTCATCAGGTTTCACTGAACTTATATTGACAGGTGAACGGGTGGAGAGCGGCATTCGAAGTGGAAAGATACAGGCGGCTACCTCTGTAACACCCTTCTAAATACCCCAAAATATTTAATTAAAATAATAACATATCAATCAGAGTAATTATGCCCCGAAGGGTGTCACACAATCATTTCACAACAATTATCAAAATATCCTGTCATGCTCATTTATTAAATCAAAATAAGACTCTTTTGCATAATTCGCAGCGGGTACAAAACATCGACATTCAAATCATGTACTACATTACATGTAAAGTTGAATCAACAACTAAATTAAAACATAGTCAAACATTCCCTCCCGATGTTACATCTACCAGAGCATGACCCACTAAGGACGACACTAGACTCCATAGCACTAGCTTCTACTCAACTCACTGCTCGTTACCTGAAAAATAGATGTAAGGGTGAGTTCCTCAATCAATATAATAAGCATTATACAACATTATGTAATGTTAAGTAAATACGCATTTATTCACCCTAACCAGACTACACACTCAGCAACGGCAGTACCAACTCAAACATCATACCCAACAATAACATATAGCATATGTATAATCTCAAACCATACTCAATCATCAACAACACAACACATAATAACCATATAATACTGGAATACATCCATTCATATTATATGCCATACATTCATTATGAAATGAGACTCCACACATGCGGTACCGACTATTCTTGAACATACAGTTCAAGCTCACCGATCAAATCCAGATACGGCTACTAAGCTCACTAGTCCCACTCATTTGAGATCTAATGACTCACTCACCAATTCCTCACCATGGGAATTAGCTACAGCCCCGAAGGCTAGACTATGCACACTAATCATCTAGCATGCAAACATCAACAACAAACCCACCATGGTTCACTCACTAATTCCTCACCATGGGAATTAGCTACAGCCCCAAAGGCTAGAATAAGCATGCTAATCACCTAGCAATACAACAACAACAGCAACAATTCAAGAATAGACATAAGCTCACACTCTAAGCCATAAAACAGTCTATTCACAAATGCATACATAACTGATACATTCACAGCATCATGCTTATCATCACACATCATTAATACATTTTATCACAAAAGCATATCACATCATGCCACATAATCAAATACAGTATTAGCACATTCTACTAATACCTATACTACTCAAAACAACGGGAAATGATCCCTGCTACATCATACATCAGCTAAGTACATCACTCAGCCTAAACAACCAAAAAACTGCACAACAACAGCACAGAAAATCACAATTCTGCCCATACGCGTATTGCCTATGCCCATACGCGTATTGCCCACGCCTGACCAAATCCATACGCGTAATGCCCACGCCCATACGCGTATGCTACGCGTATCACATTCCCATACGCGTACCAACAGAGACCAAAACACGTTCAAAACATCATCTTCCTCATCCATACGCGTATTGCCTAGTGCCATACGCGTACCAGGCCATCTCATACGCGTATTGCCTAGTGCCATACGCGTATGACCAGAAACCAGAACTCTCAGATCTGCAATGGCTTTCTCTGCTACGAGATCTACCCAATCCAACCTTCCACAGTCCAATTTCTACACAGAAATCGTTCATATTTTCAACACAATTCATATCTTATTCGATTACACAAAATCTGACACTTTTACATCTAATTCCTACGAATTCTTTCTCAATTATACCCCAATTTCGTTTATCCCAAAAAGTTCACAAATTCATCATACATCAATCTAATCAGAGGTAAAACAATGGTTATCACTACCCAGTACATATTATCACATAATGCCCTTTAACCGATGATAAACCCCCCTTACCTGAGTTAATCCGGCACTTCCGTTAGCTTCAAGCTTTTCCTCTTCTCCTGCTCTGCCTTTTTGCCCTTTTTCCACTTTCAACCGCTTCTCTGTGTTTTCCTTTTCACGTGCAAACCCTTTTTACCAAAAATGAGACTTTTTATTATTCCAACTTATTTTATTCCAATAAATAATTATCCCAATAATTATTATTCCAAAATAATAATAATAATAATTCAATTATCTAATTAAATTAATAAACATATTATTAACTTAATTTAAATAATTATTATATTATTATCGGGGTGTTACAACTCTCCCCCACTAAAAGAGTTTTCGTCCTCGAAAACATACCTTAAGCGAACAACTCAGGATAAGACTCCTTCATCTGGCTCTCAAGTTCCCAAGTCACATTGCCACCTGCTGGTCCTCCCCAAGCTACCTTCACCAAGGCAATCTCTTTACCCCGCAACTGCTTCAATTCTCGATCCTCAATCCTCATAGGTGATGTTTCCACAGTCAGGTTATCTCTCACCTGTACATCATCTATTTGGACTACATGCGACGGATCATGAATGTACCTCCTCAACTGAGACACATGAAAAACCTCATGCAAATTCGCAAGCGATGGCGGTAAAGCGATACGATAGGCTACCTCTCCTATCCTCTCCAAAATCTGATAAGGACCAATAAAACGAGGTGTCAACTTCTTTGACTTCAAAGCTCGACCAACACCAGTTATCGGAGTGACACGAAGAAACACATGATCTCCCTCTTGGAACTCAAGTGACTTCCTCCTCTTATCATGATAACTCTTCTGACGACTCTGAGCAATTCTCATTTTCTCCTGAATCATCTTAATCTTTTCCGTAGTTTGTTGAACAATCTCCGGTCCAACCACAACACTCTCACCGGACTCATACCAACATAAAGGTGTCCGACATCTCCTACCATACAAAGCTTCAAACGGTGCCATACCAATGCTCGAATGAAAACTATTGTTGTAGGTAAACTCAATCAAAGGTAAATAACAATCCCAAGCACCTCCCTTCTCCAAAACAAACACCCTTCTAAATACCCCAAAATATTTAATTAAAATAATAACATATCAATCAGAGTAATTATGCCCCGAAGGGTGTCACACAATCATTTCACAACAATTATCAAAATATCCTGTCATGCTCATTTATTAAATCAAAATAAGACTCTTTTGCATAATTCGCAGCGGGTACAAAACATCGACATTCAAATCATGTACTACATTACATGTAAAGTTGAATCAACAACTAAATTAAAACATAGTCAAACATTCCCTCCCGATGTTACATCTACCAGAGCATGACCCACTAAGGACGACACTAGACTCCATAGCACTAGCTTCTACTCAACTCACTGCTCGTTACCTGAAAAATAGATGTAAGGGTGAGTTCCTCAATCAATATAATAAGCATTATACAACATTATGTAATGTTAAGTAAATACGCATTTATTCACCCTAACCAGACTACACACTCAGCAACGGCAGTACCAACTCAAACATCATACCCAACAATAACATATAGCATATGTATAATCTCAAACCATACTCAATCATCAACAACACAACACATAATAACCATATAATACTGGAATACATCCATTCATATTATATGCCATACATTCATTATGAAATGAGACTCCACACATGCGGTACCGACTATTCTTGAACATACAGTTCAAGCTCACCGATCAAATCCAGATACGGCTACTAAGCTCACTAGTCCCACTCATTTGAGATCTAATGACTCACTCACCAATTCCTCACCATGGGAATTAGCTACAGCCCCGAAGGCTAGACTATGCACACTAATCATCTAGCATGCAAACATCAACAACAAACCCACCATGGTTCACTCACTAATTCCTCACCATGGGAATTAGCTACAGCCCCAAAGGCTAGAATAAGCATGCTAATCACCTAGCAATACAACAACAACAGCAACAATTCAAGAATAGACATAAGCTCACACTCTAAGCCATAAAACAGTCTATTCACAAATGCATACATAACTGATACATTCACAGCATCATGCTTATCATCACACATCATTAATACATTTTATCACAAAAGCATATCACATCATGCCACATAATCAAATACAGTATTAGCACATTCTACTAATACCTATACTACTCAAAACAACGGGAAATGATCCCTGCTACATCATACATCAGCTAAGTACATCACTCAGCCTAAACAACCAAAAAACTGCACAACAACAGCACAGAAAATCACAATTCTGCCCATACGCGTATTGCCTATGCCCATACGCGTATTGCCCACGCCTGACCAAATCCATACGCGTAATGCCCACGCCCATACGCGTATGCTACGCGTATCACATTCCCATACGCGTACCAACAGAGACCAAAACACGTTCAAAACATCATCTTCCTCATCCATACGCGTATTGCCTAGTGCCATACGCGTACCAGGCCATCTCATACGCGTATTGCCTAGTGCCATACGCGTATGACCAGAAACCAGAACTCTCAGATCTGCAATGGCTTTCTCTGCTACGAGATCTACCCAATCCAACCTTCCACAGTCCAATTTCTACACAGAAATCGTTCATATTTTCAACACAATTCATATCTTATTCGATTACACAAAATCTGACACTTTTACATCTAATTCCTACGAATTCTTTCTCAATTATACCCCAATTTCGTTTATCCCAAAAAGTTCACAAATTCATCATACATCAATCTAATCAGAGGTAAAACAATGGTTATCACTACCCAGTACATATTATCACATAATGCCCTTTAACCGATGATAAACCCCCCTTACCTGAGTTAATCCGGCACTTCCGTTAGCTTCAAGCTTTTCCTCTTCTCCTGCTCTGCCTTTTTGCCCTTTTTCCACTTTCAACCGCTTCTCTGTGTTTTCCTTTTCACGTGCAAACCCTTTTTACCAAAAATGAGACTTTTTATTATTCCAACTTATTTTATTCCAATAAATAATTATCCCAATAATTATTATTCCAAAATAATAATAATAATAATTCAATTATCTAATTAAATTAATAAACATATTATTAACTTAATTTAAATAATTATTATATTATTATCGGGGTGTTACAACTCTCCCCCACTAAAAGAGTTTTCGTCCTCGAAAACATACCTTAAGCGAACAACTCAGGATAAGACTCCTTCATCTGGCTCTCAAGTTCCCAAGTCACATTGCCACCTGCTGGTCCTCCCCAAGCTACCTTCACCAAGGCAATCTCTTTACCCCGCAACTGCTTCAATTCTCGATCCTCAATCCTCATAGGTGATGTTTCCACAGTCAGGTTATCTCTCACCTGTACATCATCTATTTGGACTACATGCGACGGATCATGAATGTACCTCCTCAACTGAGACACATGAAAAACCTCATGCAAATTCGCAAGCGATGGCGGTAAAGCGATACGATAGGCTACCTCTCCTATCCTCTCCAAAATCTGATAAGGACCAATAAAACGAGGTGTCAACTTCTTTGACTTCAAAGCTCGACCAACACCAGTTATCGGAGTGACACGAAGAAACACATGATCTCCCTCTTGGAACTCAAGTGACTTCCTCCTCTTATCATGATAACTCTTCTGACGACTCTGAGCAATTCTCATTTTCTCCTGAATCATCTTAATCTTTTCCGTAGTTTGTTGAACAATCTCCGGTCCAACCACAACACTCTCACCGGACTCATACCAACATAAAGGTGTCCGACATCTCCTACCATACAAAGCTTCAAACGGTGCCATACCAATGCTCGAATGAAAACTATTGTTGTAGGTAAACTCAATCAAAGGTAAATAACAATCCCAAGCACCTCCCTTCTCCAAAACAAACACCCTTCTAAATACCCCAAAATATTTAATTAAAATAATAACATATCAATCAGAGTAATTATGCCCCGAAGGGTGTCACACAATCATTTCACAACAATTATCAAAATATCCTGTCATGCTCATTTATTAAATCAAAATAAGACTCTTTTGCATAATTCGCAGCGGGTACAAAACATCGACATTCAAATCATGTACTACATTACATGTAAAGTTGAATCAACAACTAAATTAAAACATAGTCAAACATTCCCTCCCGATGTTACATCTACCAGAGCATGACCCACTAAGGACGACACTAGACTCCATAGCACTAGCTTCTACTCAACTCACTGCTCGTTACCTGAAAAATAGATGTAAGGGTGAGTTCCTCAATCAATATAATAAGCATTATACAACATTATGTAATGTTAAGTAAATACGCATTTATTCACCCTAACCAGACTACACACTCAGCAACGGCAGTACCAACTCAAACATCATACCCAACAATAACATATAGCATATGTATAATCTCAAACCATACTCAATCATCAACAACACAACACATAATAACCATATAATACTGGAATACATCCATTCATATTATATGCCATACATTCATTATGAAATGAGACTCCACACATGCGGTACCGACTATTCTTGAACATACAGTTCAAGCTCACCGATCAAATCCAGATACGGCTACTAAGCTCACTAGTCCCACTCATTTGAGATCTAATGACTCACTCACCAATTCCTCACCATGGGAATTAGCTACAGCCCCGAAGGCTAGACTATGCACACTAATCATCTAGCATGCAAACATCAACAACAAACCCACCATGGTTCACTCACTAATTCCTCACCATGGGAATTAGCTACAGCCCCAAAGGCTAGAATAAGCATGCTAATCACCTAGCAATACAACAACAACAGCAACAATTCAAGAATAGACATAAGCTCACACTCTAAGCCATAAAACAGTCTATTCACAAATGCATACATAACTGATACATTCACAGCATCATGCTTATCATCACACATCATTAATACATTTTATCACAAAAGCATATCACATCATGCCACATAATCAAATACAGTATTAGCACATTCTACTAATACCTATACTACTCAAAACAACGGGAAATGATCCCTGCTACATCATACATCAGCTAAGTACATCACTCAGCCTAAACAACCAAAAAACTGCACAACAACAGCACAGAAAATCACAATTCTGCCCATACGCGTATTGCCTATGCCCATACGCGTATTGCCCACGCCTGACCAAATCCATACGCGTAATGCCCACGCCCATACGCGTATGCTACGCGTATCACATTCCCATACGCGTACCAACAGAGACCAAAACACGTTCAAAACATCATCTTCCTCATCCATACGCGTATTGCCTAGTGCCATACGCGTACCAGGCCATCTCATACGCGTATTGCCTAGTGCCATACGCGTATGACCAGAAACCAGAACTCTCAGATCTGCAATGGCTTTCTCTGCTACGAGATCTACCCAATCCAACCTTCCACAGTCCAATTTCTACACAGAAATCGTTCATATTTTCAACACAATTCATATCTTATTCGATTACACAAAATCTGACACTTTTACATCTAATTCCTACGAATTCTTTCTCAATTATACCCCAATTTCGTTTATCCCAAAAAGTTCACAAATTCATCATACATCAATCTAATCAGAGGTAAAACAATGGTTATCACTACCCAGTACATATTATCACATAATGTCCTTTAACCGATGATAAACCCCCCTTACCTGAGTTAATCCGGCACTTCCGTTAGCTTCAAGCTTTTCCTCTTCTCCTGCTCTGCCTTTTTGCCCTTTTTCCACTTTCAACCGCTTCTCTGTGTTTTCCTTTTCACGTGCAAACCCTTTTTACCAAAAATGGGACTTTTTATTATTCCAACTTATTTTATTCCAATAAATAATTATCCCAATAATTATTATTCCAAAATAATAATAATAATAATTCAATTATCTAATTAAATTAATAAACATATTATTAACTTAATTTAAATAATTATTATATTATTATCGGGGTGTTACAACTCTCCCCCACTAAAAGAGTTTTCGTCCTCGAAAACATACCTTAAGCGAACAACTCAGGATAAGACTCCTTCATCTGGCTCTCAAGTTCCCAAGTCACATTGCCACCTGCTGGTCCTCCCCAAGCTACCTTCACCAAGGCAATCTCTTTACCCCGCAACTGCTTCAATTCTCGATCCTCAATCCTCATAGGTGATGTTTCCACAGTCAGGTTATCTCTCACCTGTACATCATCTATTTGGACTACATGCGACGGATCATGAATGTACCTCCTCAACTGAGACACATGAAAAACCTCATGCAAATTCGCAAGCGATGGCGGTAAAGCGATACGATAGGCTACCTCTCCTATCCTCTCCAAAATCTGATAAGGACCAATAAAACGAGGTGTCAACTTCTTTGACTTCAAAGCTCGACCAACACCAGTTATCGGAGTGACACGAAGAAACACATGATCTCCCTCTTGGAACTCAAGTGACTTCCTCCTCTTATCATGATAACTCTTCTGACGACTCTGAGCAATTCTCATTTTCTCCTGAATCATCTTAATCTTTTCCGTAGTTTGTTGAACAATCTCCGGTCCAACCACAGCACTCTCACCGGACTCATACCAACATAAAGGTGTCCGACATCTCCTACCATACAAAGCTTCAAACGGTGCCATACCAATGCTCGAATGAAAACTATTGTTGTAGGTAAACTCAATCAAAGGTAAATAACAATCCCAAGCACCTCCCTTCTCCAAAACACAAGCTCTCAGGAGATCCTCTAGCGACTGAATCGTCCTCTCAGTCTGACCATCAGTCTGCGGATGATATGCAGAACTCAATCTCAGCTTAGTTCCCAAAGCTCTCTGCAAACCTTCCCAAAACTTCGATGTAAATCTAGGATCTCTGTCCGAAACAATACTAGACGGAATACCATGCAAACTTACAATCTTTTCAATATACAACTCGGCCAATCTTTCTAACGGATAATCCATTCTGATCGGAATGAAATGAGCCGACTTCGTCAATCTATCAACAATTACCCATATAGCCTCAAAATTCTTACTTGTCCTCGGCAAACCAGAAACAAAATCCATACTGATACTATCCCACTTCCACTCTGGAATAGCCAACGGTTGCATTAGCCCAGACGGCTTCTGATGCTCAATCTTTGACTTCTGACAAGTCAAACAGGAATAAACAAAACTCGCAATTTCTTTCTTCATTCCCGGCCACCAAAATAACTTTTTCAAATCATGATACATCTTCGTAGCTCCAGGATGAATACTCAGGCCACTACGATGTCCTTCTTCTAGAATACTCTTCTTAAGTTCGGTAACATCCGGAATACACACCCGATTACCAAATTTCAAAATGCCATTCTCATCAACTCTGAATTCACCACCTTGACCTTGATTCACTAGAGTCAACTTATCAACCAAAAGCACATCGGATTTCTGACCCTCTCTGATCTCATCCAGAATACCACTCGTTAACTTCAACATTCCCAATTTAACACTATTGTGAGTACTCTCACACACCAAACTCAAGTCTCTAAACTGCTCAATTAAATCCAATTCCTTAACCATTAACATAGACATATGCAATGATTTCCGACTCAATGCATCAGCCATTACGTTTGCTTTACCCGGATGGTAATTCAAACCAAAGTCATAATCCTTCAGAAATTCTAACCATCTCCTCTGTCTCATATTCAGCTCTTTCTGATCAAACAAATACTTTAAACTTTTATGGTCACTGAAAACCTCAAATCTTGACCCATACAAGTAATGCCTCCATAATTTCAGAACAAATACCACAGCTGCCAACTCTAAATCATGTGTCGGATAGTTCCTCTCATGAACCCTCAGTTGTCTCGAAGCATAAGCTATAACCTGCTTATTCTGCATCAACACACCACCCAAACCCAACAATGAAGCATCACAGTAACCTCAAATGATTCCAACGAACTCGGTAATATCAGAATAGGAGCAGTAGTCAACCTTCTCTTTAACTCTTGGAAACCTTCTTCACATTTTGAGTCCCAAACAAATGCTTGCCCCTTTCTAGTCAACATCGTCAACGGTAACGCCAACTTAGAAAATCCCTCAATGAATTTCCTATAGTAACCAGCCAATCCCAGGAAACTGCGAATCTCAGCAACAGACTTCGGAGCTTCCCACTTAGACACCGCTTCTATCTTAGAAGGATCAACAGCAACACCACCTCTTGAAATCACATGACCAAGAAAACTAACCTCTTCTAACCAAAATTCACACTTGGATAGTTTAGCAAATAACTTCTTTTCTCGTAGAACTTCTAAAACCACCCTCAAATGCTTAGCATGCTCTTCTTCAGATTTCGAATACACCAAAATGTCATCAATAAACACCACAACAAACTTATCTAGGTACGGATGGAAAATCCTATTCATATGCTCCATAAATACTCCAGGCGCATTAGTCACACCAAAAGGCATTACAGAATACTCATAATGTCCATACCTCGTTCTGAAAGCAGTCTTCTGAATATCCTCAGCTTTCACACGTATCTGATGATATCCCGACCTCAAATCTATTTTGCTGAACACACTCGCACCAACCAACTGGTCCATCAAATCATCGATCCTCGGCAAAGGATACCGATTCTTGATCGTCACTTTATTCAGTTGCCTGTAGTCCACACACAACCTCATAGTACCTTCTTTCTTCTTAACCAATAGCACTGGTGCACCCCACGGTGACACACTCGGACGAATAAATTTCTTATCCAACAGATCTTCCAACTGACTCTTCAATTCAGTTAACTCAACAGCAGACATACGGTACGGAGCCATCGATATCGGTCTAGTACCAGGTACCAAATCAATCGAGAACTCAACTTCACGCTCTGGCGGCAATTCATTCACTTCTTCCGGAAACACATCAGGAAAATCACACACCACCGCTAGATCGCAAATCACCAGTTTATCTTTAGCTTCCAAGGTCGCTAACAGCATAAACAACTCTGCCCCATCTGCTACTTCCTCATTTACCTGCCTCGCTGATAGAAACAAATCCTTTCCTTCCTCAATCTCAGAAAAAATCACAGTCTTATCAAAACAGTTGATAGAAACTCGGTTAAACACCAACCAGTTCATACCCAGGATAACATCAATCTGCACTAGTGGAAGACACACAAGGTCTATCCCAAAGTCTCTACCAAAAATACTCAAAGGACAATTCAAACAAACTGAAGTAGTAATCACTGAACCCTTCGCAGGAGTATCAATCACCATACTTCCACGCATCTCAGATATCTCTAACTTAAGTTTCACAGCCCAATCCAAAGATATAAAAGAATGAGTAGCACCTGTGTCAATAATAGCTACAAGAGGAAAGCCATTAATATAACACGTACCTCGGATCAAACGATCATCTGCAGAAGTCTCAGAACCCGATAAAGCAAAGGCCTTGCCTCCTGGCTGATTCTCTTTCTTCGGCTTAGGACACTGTGGACTGATATGACCCAACTCTCCACAGTTGAAACAAGTTACAGTCTTCAACCGACACTCTGCAGCCAAATGACCACCTTTTCCACACTTGAAACACTTCATCTCAGCACTGGTACACTCATGAACACGATGTCCAGCCCGACCACATCTATAACACTTAACAGGGGCACTAGAGTCTCCCCCACTAGGCCTCTTCATCCCACTCTGCCGCTGGAAACCTTTGCCAGCTGCATACGGTTTTCCACGATCAATCTGATTCTTACCTTTCCTATCAACCCTTTGCTGATAGCTCTCTGCTCTAGCCTTGGAATCCTGTTCGAAAATCCTGCAACAGTCAACCAAATCAGAAAACACCCTGATCCGCTGATATCCAATCGCCTGCTTGATCTCGGGACGCAACCCGTTCTCAAACTTCACACATTTGGAAAATTCCCCAGTAGCCTCACTATAGGGAGTATAATACTTTGACAGCTCTGTGAACTTAGCAGCATACTCAGTAACAGACCGGTTACCCTGCTTCAATTCCAAGAATTCTATTTCTTTCTTTCCTCTGACATCCTCTGGAAAGTACTTCCTCAGGAATCTCTCTCTGAACACAGCCCAAGTGATTTCAGCATTCCCAGCAGATTCCAACTCAGTGCGGGTAGCAACCCACCAATCATCCGCTTCCTCTGACAGCATATGCGTACCGAACCTGACCTTCTGGTTATCGGCACACTCAGTCACTCGGAAGATTCTCTCAATCTCCTTCAACCACTTCTGAGCACCATCTGGATCGTATGCTCCCTTAAACATTGGAGGATTGTTCTTCTGGAACTCACTCAGTTGACGAGCAGCTCCCATTCCCACAACATTCGGATTTCCTCCAAGTACTCCAGCTAGCATACCCAGAGCCTCAGCAATCGCAGCATCATCTCTACCTCTTCCAGCCATCTCTATACTGAAAACCCAACAAGCTAAAACAATAAGTACTGATAGGGTTACACAACACCTATCCCGTACAGGGGAAACAGAATAATTACGACTCGACTCGACCGACTATGCTCTGATACCACTAATGTAACACCCTTCTAAATACCCCAAAATATTTAATTAAAATAATAACATATCAATCAGAGTAATTATGCCCCGAAGGGTGTCACACAATCATTTCACAACAATTATCAAAATATCCTGTCATGCTCATTTATTAAATCAAAATAAGACTCTTTTGCATAATTCGCAGCGGGTACAAAACATCGACATTCAAATCATGTACTACATTACATGTAAAGTTGAATCAACAACTAAATTAAAACATAGTCAAACATTCCCTCCCGATGTTACATCTACCAGAGCATGACCCACTAAGGACGACACTAGACTCCATAACACTAGCTTCTACTCAACTCACTGCTCGTTACCTGAAAAATAGATGTAAGGGTGAGTTCCTCAATCAATATAATAAGCATTATACAACATTATGTAATGTTAAGTAAATACGCATTTATTCACCCTAACCAGACTACACACTCAGCAACGGCAGTACCAACTCAAACATCATACCCAACAATAACATATAGCATATGTATAATCTCAAACCATACTCAATCATCAACAACACAACACATAATAACCATATAATACTGGAATACATCCATTCATATTATATGCCATACATTCATTATGAAATGAGACTCCACACATGCGGTACCGACTATTCTTGAACATACAGTTCAAGCTCACCGATCAAATCCAGATACGGCTACTAAGCTCACTAGTCCCACTCATTTGAGATCTAATGACTCACTCACCAATTCCTCACCATGGGAATTAGCTACAGCCCCGAAGGCTAGACTATGCACACTAATCATCTAGCATGCAAACATCAACAACAAACCCACCATGGTTCACTCACTAATTCCTCACCATGGGAATTAGCTACAGCCCCAAAGGCTAGAATAAGCATGCTAATCACCTAGCAATACAACAACAACAACAACAATTCAAGAATAGACATAAGCTCACACTCTAAGCCATAAAACAGTCTATTCACAAATGCATACATAACTGATACATTCACAGCATCATGCTTATCATCACACATCATTAATACATTTTATCACAAAAGCATATCACATCATGCCACATAATCAAATACAGTATTAGCACATTCTACTAATACCTATACTACTCAAAACAACGGGAAATGATCCCTGCTACATCATACATCAGCTAAGTACATCACTCAGCCTAAACAACCAAAAAACTGCACAACAACAGCACAGAAAATCACAATTCTGCCCATACGCGTATTGCCTATGCCCATACGCGTATTGCCCACGCCTGACCAAATCCATACGCGTAATGCCCACGCCCATACGCGTATGCTACGCGTATCACATTCCCATACGCGTACCAACAGAGACCAAAACACGTTCAAAACATCATCTTCCTCATCCATACGCGTATTGCCTAGTGCCATACGCGTACCAGGCCATCTCATACGCGTATTGCCTAGTGCCATACGCGTATGACCAGAAACCAGAACTCTCAGATCTGCAATGGCTTTCTCTGCTACGAGATCTACCCAATCCAACCTTCCACAGTCCAATTTCTACACAGAAATCGTTCATATTTTCAACACAATTCATATCTTATTCGATTACACAAAATCTGACACTTTTACATCTAATTCCTACGAATTCTTTCTCAATTATACCCCAATTTCGTTTATCCCAAAAAGTTCACAAATTCATCATACATCAATCTAATCAGAGGTAAAACAATGGTTATCACTACCCAGTACATATTATCACATAATGCCCTTTAACCGATGATAAACCCCCCTTACCTGAGTTAATCCGGCACTTCCGTTAGCTTCAAGCTTTTCCTCTTCTCCTGCTCTGCCTTTTTGCCCTTTTTCCACTTTCAACCGCTTCTCTGTGTTTTCCTTTTCACGTGCAAACCCTTTTTACCAAAAATGGGACTTTTTATTATTCCAACTTATTTTATTCCAATAAATAATTATCCCAATAATTATTATTCCAAAATAATAATAATAATAATTCAATTATCTAATTAAATTAATAAACATATTATTAACTTAATTTAAATAATTATTATATTATTATCGGGGTGTTACAACTCTCCCCCACTAAAAGAGTTTTCGTCCTCGAAAACATACCTTAAGCGAACAACTCAGGATAAGACTCCTTCATCTGGCTCTCAAGTTCCCAAGTCACATTGCCACCTGCTGGTCCTCCCCAAGCTACCTTCACCAAGGCAATCTCTTTACCCCGCAACTGCTTCAATTCTCGATCCTCAATCCTCATAGGTGATGTTTCCACAGTCAGGTTATCTCTCACCTGTACATCATCTATTTGGACTACATGCGACGGATCATGAATGTACCTCCTCAACTGAGACACATGAAAAACCTCATGCAAATTCGCAAGCGATGGCGGTAAAGCGATACGATAGGCTACCTCTCCTATCCTCTCCAAAATCTGATAAGGACCAATAAAACGAGGTGTCACCTTCTTTGACTTCAAAGCTCGACCAACACCAGTTATCGGAGTGACACGAAGAAACACATGATCTCCCTCTTGGAACTCAAGTGACTTCCTCCTCTTGTCATGATAACTCTTCTGACGACTCTGAGCAATTCTCATTTTCTCCTGAATCATCTTAATCTTTTCCGTAGTTTGTTGAACAATCTCCGGTCCAACCACAACACTCTCACCGGACTCATACCAACATAAAGGTGTCCGACATCTCCTACCATACAAAGCTTCAAACGGTGCCATACCAATGCTCGAATGAAAACTATTGTTGTAGGTAAACTCAATCAAAGGTAAATAACAATCCCAAGCACCTCCCTTCTCCAAAACAAACACCCTTCTAAATACCCCAAAATATTTAATTAAAATAATAACATATCAATCAGAGTAATTATGCCCCGAAGGGTGTCACACAATCATTTCACAACAATTATCAAAATATCCTGTCATGCTCATTTATTAAATCAAAATAAGACTCTTTTGCATAATTCGCAGCGGGTACAAAACATCGACATTCAAATCATGTACTACATTACATGTAAAGTTGAATCAACAACTAAATTAAAACATAGTCAAACATTCCCTCCCGATGTTACATCTACCAGAGCATGACCCACTAAGGACGACACTAGACTCCATAGCACTAGCTTCTACTCAACTCACTGCTCGTTACCTGAAAAATAGATGTAAGGGTGAGTTCCTCAATCAATATAATAAGCATTATACAACATTATGTAATGTTAAGTAAATACGCATTTATTCACCCTAACCAGACTACACACTCAGCAACGGCAGTACCAACTCAAACATCATACCCAACAATAACATATAGCATATGTATAATCTCAAACCATACTCAATCATCAACAACACAACACATAATAACCATATAATACTGGAATACATCCATTCATATTATATGCCATACATTCATTATGAAATGAGACTCCACACATGCGGTACCGACTATTCTTGAACATACAGTTCAAGCTCACCGATCAAATCCAGATACGGCTACTAAGCTCACTAGTCCCACTCATTTGAGATCTAATGACTCACTCACCAATTCCTCACCATGGGAATTAGCTACAGCCCCGAAGGCTAGACTATGCACACTAATCATCTAGCATGCAAACATCAACAATAAACCCACCATGGTTCACTCACTAATTCCTCACCATGGGAATTAGCTACAGCCCCAAAGGCTAGAATAAGCATGCTAATCACCTAGCAATACAACAACAACAGCAACAATTCAAGAATAGACATAAGCTCACACTCTAAGCCATAAAACAGTCTATTCACAAATGCATACATAACTGATACATTCACAACATCATGCTTATCATCACACATCATTAATACATTTTATCACAAAAGCATATCACATCATGCCACATAATCAAATACAGTATTAGCACATTCTACTAATACCTATACTACTCAAAACAACGGGAAATGATCCCTGCTACATCATACATCAGCTAAGTACATCACTCAGCCTAAACAACCAAAAAACTGCACAACAACAGCACAGAAAATCACAATTCTGCCCATACGCGTATTGCCTATGCCCATACGCGTATTGCCCACGCCTGACCAAATCCATACGCGTAATGCCCACGCCCATACGCGTATGCTACGCGTATCACATTCCCATACGCGTACCAACAGAGACCAAAACACGTTCAAAACATCATCTTCCTCATCCATACGCGTATTGCCTAGTGCCATACGCGTACCAGGCCATCTCATACGCGTATTGCCTAGTGCCATACGCGTATGACCAGAAACCAGAACTCTCAGATCTGCAATGGCTTTCTCTGCTACGAGATCTACCCAATCCAACCTTCCACAGTCCAATTTCTACACAGAAATCGTTCATATTTTCAACACAATTCATATCTTATTCGATTACACAAAATCTGACACTTTTACATCTAATTCCTACGAATTCTTTCTCAATTATACCCCAATTTCGTTTATCCCAAAAAGTTCACAAATTCATCATACATCAATCTAATCAGAGGTAAAACAATGGTTATCACTACCCAGTACATATTATCACATAATGTCCTTTAACCGATGATAAACCCCCCTTACCTGAGTTAATCCGGCACTTCCGTTAGCTTCAAGCTTTTCCTCTTCTCCTGCTCTGCCTTTTTGCCCTTTTTCCACTTTCAACCGCTTCTCTGTGTTTTCCTTTTCACGTGCAAACCCTTTTTACCAAAAATGGGACTTTTTATTATTCCAACTTATTTTATTCCAATAAATAATTATCCCAATAATTATTATTCCAAAATAATAATAATAATAATTCAATTATCTAATTAAATTAATAAACATATTATTAACTTAATTTAAATAATTATTATATTATTATCGGGGTGTTACAACTCTCCCCCACTAAAAGAGTTTTCGTCCTCGAAAACATACCTTAAGCGAACAACTCAGGATAAGACTCCTTCATCTGGCTCTCAAGTTCCCAAGTCACATTGCCACCTGCTGGTCCTCCCCAAGCTACCTTCACCAAGGCAATCTCTTTACCCCGCAACTGCTTCAATTCTCGATCCTCAATCCTCATAGGTGATGTTTCCACAGTCAGGTTATCTCTCACCTGTACATCATCTATTTGGACTACATGCGACGGATCATGAATGTACCTCCTCAACTGAGACACATGAAAAACCTCATGCAAATTCGCAAGCGATGGCGGTAAAGCGATACGATAGGCTACCTCTCCTATCCTCTCCAAAATCTGATAAGGACCAATAAAACGAGGTGTCAACTTCTTTGACTTCAAAGCTCGACCAACACCAGTTATCGGAGTGACACGAAGAAACACATGATCTCCCTCTTGGAACTCAAGTGACTTCCTCCTCTTATCATGATAACTCTTCTGACGACTCTGAGCAATTCTCATTTTCTCCTGAATCATCTTAATCTTTTCCGTAGTTTGTTGAACAATCTCCGGTCCAACCACAGCACTCTCACCGGACTCATACCAACATAAAGGTGTCCGACATCTCCTACCATACAAAGCTTCAAACGGTGCCATACCAATGCTCGAATGAAAACTATTGTTGTAGGTAAACTCAATCAAAGGTAAATAACAATCCCAAGCACCTCCCTTCTCCAAAACACAAGCTCTCAGGAGATCCTCTAGCGACTGAATCGTCCTCTCAGTCTGACCATCAGTCTGCGGATGATATGCAGAACTCAATCTCAGCTTAGTTCCCAAAGCTCTCTGCAAACCTTCCCAAAACTTCGATGTAAATCTAGGATCTCTGTCCGAAACAATACTAGACGGAATACCATGCAAACTTACAATCTTTTCAATATACAACTCGGCCAATCTTTCTAACGGATAATCCATTCTGATCGGAATGAAATGAGCCGACTTCGTCAATCTATCAACAATTACCCATATAGCCTCAAAATTCTTACTTGTCCTCGGCAAACCAGAAACAAAATCCATACTGATACTATCCCACTTCCACTCTGGAATAGCCAACGGTTGCATTAGCCCAGACGGCTTCTGATGCTCAATCTTTGACTTCTGACAAGTCAAACAGGAATAAACAAAACTCGCAATTTCTTTCTTCATTCCCGGCCACCAAAATAACTTTTTCAAATCATGATACATCTTCGTAGCTCCAGGATGAATACTCAGGCCACTACGATGTCCTTCTTCTAGAATACTCTTCTTAAGTTCGGTAACATCCGGAATACACACCCGATTACCAAATTTCAAAATGCCATTCTCATCAACTCTGAATTCACCACCTTGACCTTGATTCACTAGAGTCAACTTATCAACCAAAAGCACATCGGATTTCTGACCCTCTCTGATCTCATCCAGAATACCACTCGTTAACTTCAACATTCCCAATTTAACACTATTGTGAGTACTCTCACACACCAAACTCAAGTCTCTAAACTGCTCAATTAAATCCAATTCCTTAACCATTAACATAGACATATGCAATGATTTCCGACTCAATGCATCAGCCATTACGTTTGCTTTACCCGGATGGTAATTCAAACCAAAGTCATAATCCTTCAGAAATTCTAACCATCTCCTCTGTCTCATATTCAGCTCTTTCTGATCAAACAAATACTTTAAACTTTTATGGTCACTGAAAACCTCAAATCTTGACCCATACAAGTAATGCCTCCATAATTTCAGAACAAATACCACAGCTGCCAACTCTAAATCATGTGTCGGATAGTTCCTCTCATGAACCCTCAGTTGTCTCGAAGCATAAGCTATAACCTGCTTATTCTGCATCAACACACCACCCAAACCCAACAATGAAGCATCACAGTAACCTCAAATGATTCCAACGAACTCGGTAATATCAGAATAGGAGCAGTAGTCAACCTTCTCTTTAACTCTTGGAAACCTTCTTCACATTTTGAGTCCCAAACAAATGCTTGCCCCTTTCTAGTCAACATCGTCAACGGTAACGCCAACTTAGAAAATCCCTCAATGAATTTCCTATAGTAACCAGCCAATCCCAGGAAACTGCGAATCTCAGCAACAGACTTCGGAGCTTCCCACTTAGACACCGCTTCTATCTTAGAAGGATCAACAGCAACACCACCTCTTGAAATCACATGACCAAGAAAACTAACCTCTTCTAACCAAAATTCACACTTGGATAGTTTAGCAAATAACTTCTTTTCTCGTAGAACTTCTAAAACCACCCTCAAATGCTTAGCATGCTCTTCTTCAGATTTCGAATACACCAAAATGTCATCAATAAACACCACAACAAACTTATCTAGGTACGGATGGAAAATCCTATTCATATGCTCCATAAATACTCCAGGCGCATTAGTCACACCAAAAGGCATTACAGAATACTCATAATGTCCATACCTCGTTCTGAAAGCAGTCTTCTGAATATCCTCAGCTTTCACACGTATCTGATGATATCCCGACCTCAAATCTATTTTGCTGAACACACTCGCACCAACCAACTGGTCCATCAAATCATCGATCCTCGGCAAAGGATACCGATTCTTGATCGTCACTTTATTCAGTTGCCTGTAGTCCACACACAACCTCATAGTACCTTCTTTCTTCTTAACCAATAGCACTGGTGCACCCCACGGTGACACACTCGGACGAATAAATTTCTTATCCAACAGATCTTCCAACTGACTCTTCAATTCAGTTAACTCAACAGCAGACATACGGTACGGAGCCATCGATATCGGTCTAGTACCAGGTACCAAATCAATCGAGAACTCAACTTCACGCTCTGGCGGCAATTCATTCACTTCTTCCGGAAACACATCAGGAAAATCACACACCACCGCTAGATCGCAAATCACCAGTTTATCTTTAGCTTCCAAGGTCGCTAACAGCATAAACAACTCTGCCCCATCTGCTACTTCCTCATTTACCTGCCTCGCTGATAGAAACAAATCCTTTCCTTCCTCAATCTCAGGAAAAATCACAGTCTTATCAAAACAGTTGATAGAAACTCGGTTAAACACCAACCAGTTCATACCCAGGATAACATCAATCTGCACTAGTGGAAGACACACAAGGTCTATCCCAAAGTCTCTACCAAAAATACTCAAAGGACAATTCAAACAAACTGAAGTAGTAATCACTGAACCCTTCGCAGGAGTATCAATCACCATACTTCCACGCATCTCAGATATCTCTAACTTAAGTTTCACAGCCCAATCCAAAGATATAAAAGAATGAGTAGCACCTGTGTCAATAATAGCTACAAGAGGAAAGCCATTAATATAACACGTACCTCGGATCAAACGATCATCTGCAGAAGTCTCAGAACCCGATAAAGCAAAGGCCTTGCCTCCTGGCTGATTCTCTTTCTTCGGCTTAGGACACTGTGGACTGATATGACCCAACTCTCCACAGTTGAAACAAGTTACAGTCTTCAACCGACACTCTGCAGCCAAATGACCACCTTTTCCACACTTGAAACACTTCATCTCAGCACTGGTACACTCATGAACACGATGTCCAGCCCGACCACATCTATAACACTTAACAGGGGCACTAGAGTCTCCCCCACTAGGCCTCTTCATCCCACTCTGCCGCTGGAAACCTTTGCCAGCTGCATACGGTTTTCCACGATCAATCTGATTCTTACCTTTCCTATCAACCCTTTGCTGATAGCTCTCTGCTCTAGCCTTGGAATCCTGTTCGAAAATCCTGCAACAGTCAACCAAATCAGAAAACACCCTGATCCGCTGATATCCAATCGCCTGCTTGATCTCGGGACGCAACCCGTTCTCAAACTTCACACATTTGGAAAATTCCCCAGTAGCCTCACTATAGGGAGTATAATACTTTGACAGCTCTGTGAACTTAGCAGCATACTCAGTAACAGACCGGTTACCCTGCTTCAATTCCAAGAATTCTATTTCTTTCTTTCCTCTGACATCCTCTGGAAAGTACTTCCTCAGGAATCTCTCTCTGAACACAGCCCAAGTGATTTCAGCATTCCCAGCAGATTCCAACTCAGTGCGGGTAGCAACCCACCAATCATCCGCTTCCTCTGACAGCATATGCGTACCGAACCTGACCTTCTGGTTATCGGCACACTCAGTCACTCGGAAGATTCTCTCAATCTCCTTCAACCACTTCTGAGCACCATCTGGATCGTATGCTCCCTTAAACATTGGAGGATTGTTCTTCTGGAACTCACTCAGTTGACGAGCAGCTCCCATTCCCACAACATTCGGATTTCCTCCAAGTACTCCAGCTAGCATACCCAGAGCCTCAGCAATCGCAGCATCATCTCTACCTCTTCCAGCCATCTCTATTCTGAAAACCCAACAAGCTAAAACAATAAGTACTGATAGGGTTACACAACACCTATCCCGTACAGGGGAAACAGAATAATTACGACTCGACTCGACCGACTATGCTCTGATACCACTAATGTAACACCCTTCTAAATACCCCAAAATATTTAATTAAAATAATAACATATCAATCAGAGTAATTATGCCCCGAAGGGTGTCACACAATCATTTCACAACAATTATCAAAATATCCTGTCATGCTCATTTATTAAATCAAAATAAGACTCTTTTGCATAATTCGCAGCGGGTACAAAACATCGACATTCAAATCATGTACTACATTACATGTAAAGTTGAATCAACAACTAAATTAAAACATAGTCAAACATTCCCTCCCGATGTTACATCTACCAGAGCATGACCCACTAAGGACGACACTAGACTCCATAGCACTAGCTTCTACTCAACTCACTGCTCGTTACCTGAAAAATAGATGTAAGGGTGAGTTCCTCAATCAATATAATAAGCATTATACAACATTATGTAATGTTAAGTAAATACGCATTTATTCACCCTAACCAGACTACACACTCAGCAACGGCAGTACCAACTCAAACATCATACCCAACAATAACATATAGCATATGTATAATCTCAAACCATACTCAATCATCAACAACACAACACATAATAACCATATAATACTGGAATACATCCATTCATATTATATGCCATACATTCATTATGAAATGAGACTCCACACATGCGGTACCGACTATTCTTGAACATACAGTTCAAGCTCACCGATCAAATCCAGATACGGCTACTAAGCTCACTAGTCCCACTCATTTGAGATCTAATGACTCACTCACCAATTCCTCACCATGGGAATTAGCTACAGCCCCGAAGGCTAGACTATGCACACTAATCATCTAGCATGCAAACATCAACAACAAACCCACCATGGTTCACTCACTAATTCCTCACCATGGGAATTAGCTACAGCCCCAAAGGCTAGAATAAGCATGCTAATCACCTAGCAATACAACAACAACAGCAACAATTCAAGAATAGACATAAGCTCACACTCTAAGCCATAAAACAGTCTATTCACAAATGCATACATAACTGATACATTCACAGCATCATGCTTATCATCACACATCATTAATACATTTTATCACAAAAGCATATCACATCATGCCACATAATCAAATACAGTATTAGCACATTCTACTAATACCTATACTACTCAAAACAACGGGAAATGATCCCTGCTACATCATACATCAGCTAAGTACATCACTCAGCCTAAACAACCAAAAAACTGCACAACAACAGCACAGAAAATCACAATTCTGCCCATACGCGTATTGCCTATGCCCATACGCGTATTGCCCACGCCTGACCAAATCCATACGCGTAATGCCCACGCCCATACGCGTATGCTACGCGTATCACATTCCCATACGCGTACCAACAGAGACCAAAACACGTTCAAAACATCATCTTCCTCATCCATACGCGTATTGCCTAGTGCCATACGCGTACCAGGCCATCTCATACGCGTATTGCCTAGTGCCATACGCGTATGACCAGAAACCAGAACTCTCAGATCTGCAATGACTTTCTCTGCTACGAGATCTACCCAATCCAACCTTCCACAGTCCAATTTCTACACAGAAATCGTTCATATTTTCAACACAATTCATATCTTATTCGATTACACAAAATCTGACACTTTTACATCTAATTCCTACGAATTCTTTCTCAATTATACCCCAATTTCGTTTATCCCAAAAAGTTCACAAATTCATCATACATCAATCTAATCAGAGGTAAAACAATGGTTATCACTACCCAGTACATATTATCACATAATGCCCTTTAACCGATGATAAATCCCCCTTACCTGAGTTAATCCGGCACTTCCGTTAGCTTCAAGCTTTTCCTCTTCTCCTGCTCTGCCTTTTTGCCCTTTTTCCACTTTCAACCGCTTCTCTGTGTTTTCCTTTTCACGTGCAAACCCTTTTTACCAAAAATGGGACTTTTTATTATTCCAACTTATTTTATTCCAATAAATAATTATCCCAATAATTATTATTCCAAAATAATAAATAATAATTCAATTATCTAATTAAATTAATAAACATATTATTAACTTAATTTAAATAATTATTATATTATTATCGGGGTGTTACAACCTCTGCAAGCAGCAAAAAGTCCTATCAGGGGAAGAATGAATCAAATGCGGTGTACGGTCAAAGGAGTCATAATAAGAAAAATAGTGACCATGCCGTTGGAGCAGTTACAATTGCAGCCCCGCCAGCTCAAAACTTCCAGCACAGACAAGACAGACCAAGAAGGCAGTTTACCAAGATTAATATGACTTTAGCACAAGCACTGCAAAGTATGCTAAAAGCAAATTTAATCACTCTCAGAGGTCCTCCTGCAAATGTCAATACAACTTCTCCTCGTTATAATCCCAATGCCAGGTGTGCATATCACTCCGATAGCCCCGGGCATGATACAAACGATTGTTGGTTGTTGAAGAATAAAATTCAGGATATGATCGACGCTGGGGAAATTGAATTTGAGCCGCCGGAGACTCCTAATGTCGTCACTGCACCTATGCCTAATCATGACAAGGCTGTTAATGCTGTGGATGACAATTCTCACATTTCTAATGTAGTTGACTTAGCATCTCCTCTCCTGGCCATCAAGAAGCAGTTGTTGCAAGCTGGTTTATTTCCAGGTTGTGCTGAAAATTGCGATCTCTGTATACTCCGACCCAATGATTGCCTGAAATTGCGGAATGGTATTCGACGGCTGATAGATGATCGTACAATTCTCTTTGAAAGGATTCCTAAGGGGGAAAACCCCGTTGAAGAAATATCTGTGATTGGAAGGTCCAAAGTCCCAGTGAAGATTACTGCTATCAGAGTACCTGTGAAGATTACTGCTGAGCCCAAGGTAGCTCCCCTAATCATTACTGCACCTGGCCCAATACCGTATTCCTCAAGCAAAGCCATTCTGTGGAATCATGGAGGTGATGTTTACATCCATGGTGTAAAGCAAGTTGGTAATTCTGCTAATCCTAATGACATTGTTGGGACTAGTAAAGTTACTCGAAGCGGAAGGATCTTCTCTCCAGAAATCTCACCTCCTGTCCCTGAAACTCGAGGAAAGGAACCAGCAGTCAACCCTCCTCAGTCAGAGACATCGGTCGAAGTTACTACTGAAGATGTTGCCAAACGAGAAATGGAAGAAGTGTTGAAGATCATCCGCAAGAGTGATTTTGATGTGGTAGAACAGTTAGGGCATACTCCTTCTAAGATCTCGATGTTATCCTTGTTGTTATCTTCTGAATCTCATGCCAATGCCTTGATAAAATTCTTGAAGACCGCTCATGTACCTCAGGAGACATCCGTCGATCAGTTCGAAAATTATGTTGCCCATCTGGCTATCGACAATGGCCTAGGCTTTTCCGATGCTGACCTGACACCAGCGGGAAAGAATCACAATAAAGCTCTGCATATCTCCATTGAGTGTAAGGGGATCACCTTGTCTCATGTGTTGATCGATAATGGCTCTTCTTTGAATGTGCTACCGACAGCTGTGCTCGATAAACTTGATGGTAAAAGCATTGAACTGAAGCCTAGTGACATTGTGGTGCGTGCTTACGATGGTGCGAAGAGCGTTGTCCACGGTGAAGTGGTCCTCCCTATCAAAATAGGACCTCAAGTCTTCAACACTATCTTTCACGTAATGAACATTCGTCCTGCCTATTCCTGCTTGCTGGGACGCCCTTGGATTCATGGGGCAAGTGTTGTAGCTTCGTCTCTCCATCAAAAGCTGAGGTATCCCATAGAGGGTAAGATCGTCACTGTGTGTGGGGAAGAAGAGTATATTGTCAGCAGTGTGCAGGCTTTCAGATACGTCGAGATGGATGGAGAATTCTTTGAGACTCCTTCTCAGTCATTTGAAGTGGTTCCTCCGCCCAGTCCTGTCCTTAAGCCAACTCCCCTTGTGCCCAAGGTTGTTCGTGCTCCTCCTGCTATGATTTCTCTGAAAGATGCTCAAGCCGTGGTTGAAGATGGTGGTCGTACTGGCTGGGGTCAACTGATCGATGTACCGTACAAATCTGATAAATCTGGCCTGGGATTTAACTCTGAAAAGACAGTCAAAGACCAGATTAATGCTGTAGAAGATGCTGACAGCGATTGCGACTTGGATAGCTGGATTTACCCAACAATTGGTGACGGACTCAATAATTGGAAGGCTGAAGACACTATCCCGATTTCCTTTAGTCAGGAGTAATTGTTATTGTCTATTTTAGTGTTGCAATTTTTTTAATGTTTACAATTGAACTTCTTAAAGCGTCGTGTCTATGCCCGGGGCACAATAGCTAATTTGTTAAGGGTTTGTCATTTCATAAGCATATTCATATTCAATAAATCAATGGACCTTTTCGCATTCAAATATTGCGCTCTTTATCTTTCCTGTCATCTTTTAAACAAGCTATGCTCTCTTACACACACTCACGTAATAAATTGCAGATCCATACCCACTCTGGATCCTGTTGATAATAGTTCCACTACTGTTCACTATGACTTTGAAAATCCGATCTACCAAGCCGAGGATGGAAGTGAGGAAGATTGTGAAGTACCTGGAGAACTTGCCAGACTGTTACTGCAAGAAGAAAGGACTATACAGCCGCATGAGGAGACAATCGAAATTGTAAATCTGGGTACTGAAGTAGACAGGAAAGAAGTCAAAATAGGAGCAGGATTGGAAAACAGTGTCAAAGAAAGATTGATTCAGATGTTACATGACTATGTAGAGATTTTCGCTTGGTCTTATGAAGACATGCCCGGATTGGATACTGATATAGTGGTGCATCGTTTGCCAAGGAAGGAAGATTGTTGTCCTGTTAAGCAAAAGGTTCGCCGCATGCGTCCTGATATGTCTGAGAAAATCAAAGCCGAAGTTATGAAACAATTCAATGCTGGTTTTCTAGCCGTTACTTCTTATCCTCAATGGGTTGCTAATGTGGTACCAGTGCCAAAGAAGGATGGTAAGGTGCGAATGTGTGTGGATTACCGAGATTTGAATAAAGCAAGTCCCAAAGATGACTTTCCACTCCCGCACATCGATGTTCTGGTAGATAACACCGCTCAACACAAAGTATTCTCCTTCATGGATGGATTCTCGGGTTATAACCAGATTAAAATGGCACCTGAGGACATGGAGGAAACTACGTTTGTGACGCAATGGGGCACTTTCTGTTACAAAGTAATGCCATTCGGTTTGAAGAATGCAGGAGCAACATACCAGCGTGCTATGGTAGTTTTGTTCCATGATATGATCCATCATGAGATAGAAGTATATGTGGATGACCTGATAGCCAGATCTCATACTGAAGAAGAACATCTCGATCATTTATACAAACTGTTTGAGAGGTTGAAGAAGTACAAGTTGAGATTGAACCCGAACAAATGCACCTTTGGAGTAAGATCCGGTAAACTCTTGGGCTTTATCGTCAGTGATAAAGGAATTGAGGTTGACCCGGCGAAGGTGAGAGCTATTCAAGAAATGCCAGTTCCTCGTACGGATAAAGAAGTCAGAGGTTTCTTGGGACGGTTGAACTACATTGCCCGATTTATCTCTCATTTGACCGCTACCTGCAAACCCATCTTCAAATTACTGAGGAAAAATCAAGAGATGATATGGGATGATGAATGCCAAGAAGCTTTTGACAAAATCAAGAAATATCTCCAGGAACCACCAATCCTGGTACCACCCGTTGAAGGAAGACCTCTAATCATGTATTTGACCGTGTTAAAAAATTCAATGGGGTGTGTGTTGGGGCAACATGACGAGTCTGGTCGAAAAGAGCATGCCATATACTACCTTAGCAAAAAGTTTACCGACTGTGAAACAAGATACTCACTGCTCGAGAAAACTTGCTGTGCTTTGGCCTGGGCTGCTCGCCGACTAAGACAGTATATGTTGAATCATACCACTTTATTGATTTCTAAGATGGATCCTATCAAATATATATTTGAGAAACCTGCTCTCTCTGGGAGAATAGCAAGATGGCAAATGATTTTAACAGAATATGATATCCAGTATACTACCCAGAAAGCAATCAAAGGAAGCGTGCTAGCTGATCATTTGGCTCATCAAGCGGTGGACGATTACCAATCTATGAACTTTGAGTTCCCAGATGAGGATGTCATGCTTGTTACTGATTATGAAAAACCTGGACCGGATGAAGGACCCGAACTGGAATCCCGATGGACTATGGTTTTTGATGGATCTTCTAATGCATTGGGCAATGGTATTGGTGTTGTAATTATTTCTCCCAGGGGTTGCCATACACCTTTCACTGCTAGACTATGTTTTGATTGTACTAATAATATGGCTGAGTATGAAGCATGTATTTTGGGACTCAAGGCTGCTATAGACTTAAGAATCAAGTTTTTGAGTGTGTACGGAGACTCAGCATTAGTAATCAGTCAGATCAAAGGAGAATGGGACACTAAACATCCAAATCTCATCCCTTATCGAGAGCGGGTGTTAACATTAATCCCTTACTTTGAAGAGATTACATTTGAACATATTCCACGGGAAGAGAATCAGTTGGCGGACGCATTGGCTACTATGTCATCTATGTTCAGAGTCAGATGGGACAGTGAAGCTCCCAGGATCACTATTGAACGATTAGATGAACCAGCATACTGTTATGAGCTTAACGCTGAGGAAGTAGAAGAGAAACCTTGGTTCCACGACGTGAAAAGATATTTAGAAACTCAGGAATACCCTGGAGGGGCATCCATCAATGACAGAAAATTTCTGAGGAAGTTCTCCGCTAAATTCTTTCTGAGTAATGGAGTATTATACAGACGTAATCATGATTCGACTCTGCTTCGCTGTGTAGATAAAAAGGAAGCAGAAGAGATTATGGAAGACATGCATGATGGTATCTTTGGGACTCATTCTAGTGGACATACAATGGCCAAGAAGATTCTGAGATTAGGGTATTATTGGTCTACCATGGAAACTGATTGCCACCGTCACTCCAGAACCTGTCACAAGTGTCAGATCTATGCGGATAAGGTACATGTGCCTCCTGCTCCTTTAAACGTGTTGACAGCCCCTTGGCCCTTCGCAATGTGGGGCATCGATATGATTGGAGAGGTTAAACCTACTGCTTCTAATGGACATCGTTTCATTCTTGTTGCTATTGATTACTTTACAAAATGGGTAGAGGCAGCCTCATTTGCTTCTGTTACCAAGAATGTGGTGGCACGATTCATCAAGAATAGTCTCATTTGTCGGTATGGTATCCCTGAAAGAATTATCACGGACAATGGTACTAATTTGAACAACAAGGTGATTACTGGACTCTGCGCGCAGTTCAAAATAAAACACCATAACTCCTCCCCGTACCGGCCAAAGATGAACGGCGCCGTGGAGGCTGCTAATAAGAATATCAAGAAGATCATACAAAAGATGACAATAACGTACAAAGACTGGCATGAGATGTTACCGTTTGCTCTCCATGGTTATCGCACTTCAGTGCGCACTTCGACAGGGGCAACTCCGTTCTCTTTAGTCTACGGAATGGAAGCCGTTTTACCAGTGGAAGTTCAGATTCCCTCTCTAAGAATCATGAAAGAGGCGGGCTTAGATGAAGATGAATGGATTCAGACTCGACTCGATCAGATAAATTTGATTGATGAAAAGAGACTTGCGGCTGTTTGTCATGGGCAGATATATCAGAAGCGCATGACCCAGGCATTTAACAAAAAGGTCAAGAGACAGGTGTACCAACTTGGCGACTTGGTGATCAAGCGTATCATTCTACCACAAGGTGATCCCAGAGGCAAATGGACTCCCACATACGAAGGGCCATTTGTAGTTAAGAAAGTATTCTCTGGTGGAGCCATGATGCTTGCTACGATGGACGGCGAAGACTTCCCACATCCCGTGAACATGGACATAGTTAAAAAATACTACGCATAAAAGAGACCCGCTAGGTCGACGTATCTAGGCAAAAGTGAGGGCATCCTGGCGAACCAAAAGGGTTCGGGCAAAAATTAGGGATAAACATATAAAAATGTACACCCGGCAAGTCGAAAACCTGAAAAGGCGGCTTGGGCAAAAAAGGGTATCCTGGTGGACTGAAAACCTGAAAGGGTGGTCCAGGCAAAAATTAGGGATTAAAGCGTAAGACTATGTCCCGTTCTCAGTCCCCTTCAACCAAGTTCAAAGGACTGAACAAGCTAATCACTTCCATCCGATAGCAAGGGATGAGATACTTGAAGACATAATGACAGTAGTGGAATTAGAATTGATAGGACTTTTTCTGCATAGCTTTCTCTTTGTTTGCCTGACAATTTCCTCTTACTAGGATTTCTGTCTCCCTGTACACGAATTGCCTGTTTACAGGCCCTCTTTCAAAATCAATACAATTTTATTTCCAAAAAGATGATTTCGTTTTTACTTTTCTGTTTTGTTTGCGTAAACGTCCATTGATTTAATTTGAATTGATTTATGCATTTGAATATGATCAATGTTTACCAAAAATACATGCCTAAAATAGCAATAGCAATTACTACACGACTTCAGGATCGAGGAGAAGGTCTAATCACGCTTCCCAGTGAATCCGTTGCTAATTCTATTCCCCGGCAACGCCGGTTATTCCCCAGAAGAAATTGGCATCACTAGACAAACTGGTCATCTCTTCTACCCCCGGCCAAGCTCTGCCGAACGTTTCTGCCATCAGATAAAAATCAAATACCCCCAGCTGAGACAGGGTCATCAATACAAATATCTCCAACCAGGATATGGGGATTTATTTTCCCCTGGCAAATTCTCAGACGCGTGATTCATTCCATGCATCATTCCACATCATATACATGCATACAGTGTTCGCATTTATCTTCAGAAGCATAAAGCATCTCATGCATCATGACATGGCATGAAGCTAACTTTATTTTTCAGGTTAATTATCCTCCTGATACAGTCAAAGTAAAGATCCATTCAGACGGATATCTTCATCGATTACATTCAAGATTCGAATACAGCTCTCGGATATAATCCATGTGACAAACTCTCTGATATCCTCCCGATGGTGGCATCTCTAAGCCCACCCCAGATATTCATTGCAAATACAACAACAAATATTATCAGATACAGCCTAACGTACGGCTCATTCTGCAACTCAGATACGATCTAACGTACGATCCATTCTGATCTTCATTCCTCAGATACGATCTAGCGTACGATCCATTCTGATCTTCCTTCCTCAGATACTACCTAGCGTACGGTACATTCCGAGGTGTAGTCTAGCGTACGACTACTTTCTTCTTCAGATACAGCCTAACGTACGGCTCATTCTGCAACTCCAATACGGTCTAACGTACGACCCATTTGGATCTTCAAACACTCAGATACTGCCTAGCGTACGGTACATTCCGAGGTGTAGTCTAGCGTACGACTACTTTCTTCTTCAGATACAACCTAACGTACGGCTCATTCTGCAACTCCGATACGGTCTAATGTACGACCCAACTCAGATGCGATCTAACGTACGATCCATCCTGACCCCTTTTCAGATACAGCCTAACGTACGACTCATTCTGCAACTCCAATACGGTCTAACGTACGACCCATTTGGATTTTCAACTCATATACGATCTAGCGTACGATCCATTCTGATTCCACCTTCGTCAGATACAGCCTAACGTACGGCTCATTCTGCAACTCAGAGACGATCTAGCGTACGATCCATTCTGACCTTTCATCCCCAACGAAGTCACCCGCCTAATGGGTAACTCATTCTGCTACTCAGATACGATCTAGCATATGGTCCATTCTGATCCTTTATCCCCAGCAGTGTGTGACCCGTTCTGGTCTTTCATCATCAAACTTCTTGGATGGCATCTTTAAGCCCATCTCCATCTAGATCAAACTTTTGATTAACAAGTGCAAATTTTTGGGGCATTCTAGTGTTCAATAATCTTTCACCTCCAGACCATGAATGGCGTATATACCATCCTAACTCTCTCGGTTCAAGAATATTGAACAGGGGCAGCTGTCATACCCCAAAATTTGCCTGTTAATATTACAAGGCATTTCTAAGGCACCCCAACTTATTTTGCAAGGCATTGATCTCAAAAGAACAAAGGCCCAGCTCACAGATGGCCAAATCCAGAAAATGGCCCAAACTGGCTTGCTCGCTAGACGAGCAAATCCTTCGCCTAGCGAACCCCTCGCTATACCGCTCGCCTAGCGAAGCTTGCGGATATCAGAAAATTCCGGGCTTCATTCTAAGCCCATTAGGTCACAAAAGGAGCATTATAAATAGCCAAGCTTCATTCAGGAAAGGGGTACGAAAACGGAAGGAAGACGGGAGCAAGAGCGAAAGCACAACAAACCCTGAAGGCTAACTCAGAGGATTCGAAGCAACCCTAAAGGAAACCCTGAAGGAAACTCATTTGCATCAAAGCCACCGCCGCCCAACTCAATCCGACTGGCCAATTCACGGTTGCGATTCGATTGCAAACAGGTTTGCGTTACTATTACCGCTTTATGTTCTTAATTTGCATGTGATATTATAATTGAATTCATAAACATATTTGAGGTTTTGCATGTGAATTTAAGTGTGCCTGAATATTGTGAATGCTGAACCATGCAATTATGTATTGGATACCATAAGCCATGCAGCAGGTTGAGGTCGTACTGTTCTGAAATTCAAAACCCACAGCCGCTCGCTAGCACATCGCTAAGCGAGCATGTAACGAGTATTCGCTAGGCCTTCGCTAGGCGAGGCAGAGGCGAACGTGACAGTCGCTAATATTTTGGTTGTTCTGTTCTATGCGTATCTGATCTGTTCTATGTTAATCTTGCGCTATTTCGCCTGACATTCTTACTGCTGTATTTCTTTTTGCGGTGTAATCTTCGATTACACCCTGATTTGGTATCCTGACCTGTGTGCTGAATGTTGTAAAGGTTCACATATTCCCAGGAACAAGTGGTTTGCTAGGTATTCCGCTTTATTTGTGGGATACCCTTGTGGAGATTCATCCTAAATTACCTAGTTGATTTTAATGTGGAGATTCATCCTAAATTACCTAGTTGATTTTAACGTGGAGATTCATCCTAATTATTTAATCGATTTTAATGTGGACTTAATTACCTAATTGATTACGGCTATCTAGTTAATTGTAAAACTTTGCCTTTAAGTGATCTTGGACCTCTCTTTGTTACCCTACGATTACGGTATTATGGTCATGTCCCGCGAATATGGGGATACACTTAGCAAAGACCCTTCGGTTAAATCATCATAGTCCCTCGAATGTTGCCTTTGTCCCTCGATGACCCTTCGGTGTAGCCTACGGTTAAATGATGATGGTCCCTTCGAACGCTAAGGTATCCTCACAACTGTTGCCTTCAATGACCAATCGATGACCCTACGATGACCCTTTTACATCCAAAGGATAAAACTACTTACTTCTCAATAGTAAGGACAATTTTACCCTCATAAGGATAGGAAATGCCCGTAAAGACCTTGGATAGGTATAACTCTTAATTGCTTATTCATAACTTAAAATACTTTTCACACCTCACACCTTTCAAAACATCTTTTAGAAAATCACCACTTGGCATACATTCGTACTAGGATCATCGTCGAGTTATATTTTTCTAAACGACTTTCAAAACTAAACGAGATAACCACTTTGTATACATTCATTCAAGAATCATTACAAAGTTAAATTCTCCTTTTCAAAACATTTTCTAAACATTTCTCAAACACTTTTTCAAACAAGAAAAACATAAATGATTAAGCAATTAAGAGCCCATGGATAACCATGGATACAAAGGGTGCTAACACCTTCCCTTTGTATAATGTACCTCCCGAACCCAAAAATCTAAATTAAGGTCTTTCCTGTTCTTTTCCGCCTTTCCTTATTGGATAAAAGCAAAGTCGGTGGCGACTCTTGCTAACCGCGACATTTGCTTTCCAAAAGCAAAAACACATAAAGTCAGTTCACCGTATGACAATGCAACAAGGAACTTGGGATCTAGTTCCCAAAAACACAGCATCTAATCTCATTGGATGTAAGTGGGTGTTTCGAGTAAAATGCCGCCCAGATGGTTCCATTGACAGATACAAGGCACGCCTAGTCGCGAAAGGATTTCATCAACGCCCTGGACTAGATTATGATCAAACATTCAACCCTGTGGTTAAGCCTTCAACAGTCCGGTTGGTTCTCACATTGGCCATTCAACAACGTTGGCACATTCGACAGTTGGATGTAAACAATGCGTTCTTGCATGGTAAGCTCCTAGAAACTGTATACATGCAACAACCACCAGGATTTCATCATCCAGATTACCCTGACCATGTTTGCCGGCTAAAGAAGTCCTTGTATGGCCTAAAACAGGCCCCTCGGGCTTGGTTCAACACCTTGCATTCTTTTTTACTCTCTTATGGGTTTGTCAACTCCAAATCTGACCCATCATTATTCATTTATCTAAAAGGAGATGTCAAAGTCTACACCTTGGTATATGTTGATGATATTTTAATTACTGGTAACAACAATCAAGCAATTGCTAAGTGCATTTCAACACTAGCTACTAAGTTTTCCATTAAAGACTTAGGATCCATCCATTTCTTTCTTGTTGTTGAAGTCATTCCCACCACTCAAGGATTATTTCTGAGTCAACATAAATATATTCATGAACTGCTTGATCGCACAAAGATGAAAGATGCAAAGATGGTCCATTCACCGATGTCCACATCTTCTCATCTTACTAAATCTGATGGCGCAAGTGCAACAAATCTTACGGAATACAAAAGCATCATAGGGGCTCTACAATATTTGTCCATGACAAGGCTTGACATAGCCTACACCGTAAATAAGCTCGCACATTTCATGCAACATCCATCATCCACACACTTCACAGCCTTGAAAAGACTTCTTCGGTATCTCAAAGCCACCATTTTTCATGGGCTGCACTTAAAACGTTCATCCTCCGAAAATCTTTATGCATTTAGTGATGCCGATTGGGCTGGAAATCGAGATGACTATACATCCACTTCTGCACATGTTACATTTTATGGTGGTAACCCCATTTCTTGGAAGTCTTTTAAACAAAAAGTTGTTGCAAGATCATCCACCGAAGCCGAATACAGAGCTCTGGCATCTGCATCCGCAGAAGTTCTCTGGCTGTCATCACTTCTCTCTGAACTACATGTCAATGTACCAACTATTCCTACCATCTACTGTGACAATCTCGGTGCCACTTATCTCACCGTCAATCCCGTCTTCCATAGTCGCATGAAACACATTGCCATAGATATTCATTTTGTCAGAGATCATGTTCGCAATAACAAGATTCGAGTTCAACATGTTTCAACTAAAGATCTGAAGGTGAGAAAAACAAGAAAGGGGGGTTTGAATTGTTTGGAAAAATAAGCGCTTTTTCAAAATGAAAATCACACAAGGATTTTATACTGGTTCGCTTATAACACAAAGCTACTCCAGTCCACCCGGCCGAGGTGATTTCGCCTTCAACAAGGACTTAATCCACTAATCTTGGAAGATTGATTACAAACAACGTCTAAGAGAAAGATCTCTTAGTCCTCTCAAGTATACAGACTACACAGAGTCACTTGAGGAAATAAACAAACAATAGATAAAAGATTTATGTAATCTAGAGTGCTTCTAAGAAAGCAAATATTACAATAGTAAGAACAAGGTGATTCACGTTATAAGCAAAAGCTTCGTGAAGATTTAGAGAGTAAGAGTGTTTTCTTGAGCGTTGATGTTTCAGTATAATTTTTGCTTGTATATCTTCTATACTGAATGTTGATTTGCAGTCCTTTATATAGATCAGTGAGGTAGTAGTTGAAACTGATGAGTAATAAAATGAATTTACGCCATAACATAAATAGCTTCTGCCAGGATAACTTTCTCTCCTTGAAATGACTACTTACCACATATAGTACCTTCTTTATTGAAATTGGAGATTAACGTCTCTTTCTGTATTAGGAAATCCATTTGCAAACCTTTACTTGACTTCAACGTTACTCTTTCATAATTAGCAAATCCATGATCAGAGTCTTCGTGTATCTGAGAATCTTGGAGTCTTGCTTCTGATGGATTCTTCAGATAGCGCTGATAACTTCTGGAGTTAGACATACCGTTGTTCAGAGTCAGAACTTCTAGAGCTTACTTCTTGTTCAGATGCTTCTGATACTTTGCTGTTTTGCTCAGAGTTAGACTTTCTTGAACGTGTTTCCACTTCAGATGCTTCTGATCATTTGATAATTTGTATCTGATCTGGTTCTGTATCTGATGACGTCATCAGATTTCTTCCTTCTTTCTTTAGAACCCTGCACACTTAGAAACTTTTCGTTAGGGTGCCATTTTTGGTTTCATCCTTTGTTATCATCAAAATCAAGGAATCTGTTGTAGAACAATTTTTGTTCTTACAATCTCCCCCTTTTTGGTGATGACAAAACAAACTTAATTAGCAGATGAAACATGAATAATATTAGATCAGATAGACAGAAGCTCCCCCTGAGATAGGCTAGGGAGTTCAGAAGTTCTTACCAGAGCTTCCAAGCAATGAGGTTTCTTGATACCTTCTGCAATTTCTTAAGTCTAGAGTCTAGAGTTAGATAATTTTATTTTTAAGAAAAATATGTTGCAGAGTGCTTAAGGTATTTAGACATTATTTTCATCAGAGCTATTAATGACTTCTCCCCCTTTTTGTCAGAATCAAAAAGACATAGCAGAAATAAAAGTTAAGAGAAAAACAGTGTATTCATAGAAAAAGCAAAGCAACAGGGGCAACAAGAAACAAAACATCAGAAACAAAGAAATCAGAGCAACAAGCAATAAGTCCTAAGTGCCTAGGGGTTGGGAGGTGGAGGCAATCTCTGAAGCAACATAGCCAGCATGTTCTGAATGTTGTCGTTGACAGTGTCTTGTTTGTCCATTCTGGCACGGAGTTCATTCTGATCTTGCTTAAGTTCTTTCAGCGTCTGGAGAACCATAGGGATAATAGAAGAAGAAGACTCCCCCTGAGTCAGAGCCTGCTGTGCTTCAGCAGCAGCCTGCGCTTCAGCTGCAGCAGCATCAGCCAGAGCTTTAGCTTCAGCTTCCTTTATCCTTAGAATTTCAGCTTCTCTTGCTCTTTCTTCTTCCAGCCTTCTAGCCTCTTCTTCAGCTTCTCTTGCTAATCTCTCTTCTTCCAGCCTTCTGGCTTCAGCTTCTCTTGCAAGTCTTTCCTGAAGTCTTTCCTCAGCATCTCTGATGTAGCCATTTCTGACTTGTTCAGAGATGTTCTTCAGTCTAAAAGCCTGAGAGGTCATCCAACCAATGACCCTGTTCCAGTGTGTCCTTACAGAGTCAGGATCATCACTGACTTCAGAGTTAGTGGTCAGAGACTTGACCTTTTGTACTGAAGCCCCTGCGACCAGCATGATGGCTTCCTCAAGGGTAGGTATAGAAAGGTCAGGTTCAGAGGTATGAGGTGGAGATGTTGGAGGGCTGAGATTTAATGTGAGAGGTTCAGATTCTGCTTCAGGTTGAGGTTCAGATCTTTGGGGTGAAGCGTAAAGAGGGTATAAGTCTAATGGTTCAGATTCAGCGGAGATGTTTGAAGGTGTGATATCAGAGGTGTGGAGGTCAGAGGGTTGAGTTTCAGAGGGTTGGTCTTTAGAAGTAATGTTGGTTGTTTGTTCTGGTGGAGGTGAAGTTGCTTCAGATTGTGTTTGTGTTGGTTGTTGTGAAGCAAGGTTTTGAGCCTGAATTTGGGCTAAGGTTGGAGAGTCAGGGTCAGAGTATTCTTGGTCAGAGGAGATTTGAAGGTATGGTGGTGATTCTAGGGCTGAAGATGATGATGAGGAAGTGGTAGTGTGAGAAAGATTAACATTTGGTGGAGGTTGTGAAGTTCTGGTTATAGAAGGTGGGATTTCAGAGGTTGTATAAATGGGTGGTGTTGGGAGAGGATTAGAGGAAGGAGTAGAGGAAACCATCAGAGGTTCAGAGGAAATAGGAGGAACAAACGTACCAGTAGAAATTTGCAGAGGAGCTGGAGATCTGCTTCCAGAAGATTCTCCAAGTCTTGCCTTCTTTGCCTGTGATGTTATTTTCTTCTCAGAGAGACCTCTCTTGTACCTGACGAAGTCTTCTTCTGAATCTAGACAATCGTCGAGGCTGAAGTCAGAGATGTCAACACCTTCATCCAGCAGACGATTAAGATAGATAGCAACCGCATCTCTAGGTTCATTCTTGTAGAACCTAGCAAGACCATGAGGCAGCTTCCTCTGATCTTTCAAGGAATCCCAGGATGTGTCCAGCGTGGGTCTGACTTGAATCTTCTTTATTATTCCCATACTCTTGAGATTTCTGGCGTTCAGAGGCTTCCCAGTATCTATTTCCAGATCTTGCATCAGCTTGGCCTTCTCCAGATGATCTACCAGCCCATTCTCAATGAAAACATCAGATAACAATCTTCCCAGAGGGATGTAGGATCTGGGCTTCATGTTATTTCTGGTCTCCCTGACAGAGTCTCTTAGGTATCTGAAGAGTAGTGCAGGAAGGCAGATCTTCACACCCTTGTGAATGCAATACAGAATGCATTTCTGATCTGCATTGATGTAATCAGAGGAGTTAGATGCTGGGCGGTGGTGAATAGTTCTCAGAATGATCTTAAGCCACACTCTGAGGTTCTGATGCAGCTCTTTGTTCTTTGAAGGATTTCCTTCAGTGTTGGGTTTGAAGATGGTTGGATTGATTACTTCAGCAACGCGCCTTGATCTAGGGTTGATGTTGTAAATCCTTTTTCCCCCATCTTTCTCCATGTTCAACAAAGAAGCAATTGACTCTTCAGTAATTACTATCTTTACCCCCAAAACATAGGAGACGATGAAATGATCATCAGCATCTGCAAATCTCCAGAACTCCTTGATGAGAAGTGGGTAAACAGGGCCATAGAGCCTTTGGAAGTAGTTTCCCCAACCTTGTTGACGAAGTTCTTCAGTAAGATCAACTCCATTTCTTCTCAAGTTGTCAAAGTCCACCAGTGTTTCACATAACACATCCAATCCCTCAAAGGGAGTTGCTAGGTTGATGTGAGGTAAACGATCAAGGATATGGGGTTCTTTGTAAACTGGGGTGATGGAGACTCCTGTAACAGTTGGAGTTGGAATGCTTGAAGTTTGGGCAGTGGTGGTGGATTCCATTTGTTGAGAGAAGTTGAAAACTTCTTGTTGTTGAGCATCCATAGTTGAAGAAGAAGATGAAGAGTTTGCAGAAATGCTTCAGAGAGGTTTAGGGTTTTAGAGAGGGTTTGAGAGTGAGTGAGAGTGATAAGTGTGTGAAAACTGAGAAAAGTGTTTAAATACCCTAAGTTAAAACACATGCAAAACGACACACAATATTGCGTTAGCACAAAGCTCAAGTAAGCACGCTTGGGGGAGAAATGATTAAGGCTAATTAATGAATGTCTAATCCCAACAGTATGCACACTGCTCGAGGAGATCTCAAACGTTTCCCTTTGATTTTCTTCTGGACAGCTGTCTAGAAGTTCTAGGGTTGGACGCTAAGTGCTCCACGTGTTGATGTATCTGATCTTTAGGAATACCAAAGGATTGGTTCCTGAAGATTTCTAACTCAGATATCTTCTTAACTTGGTAGAAGTATCAGAGTCAGAGGCAGAAGTACATTTGTTTACATCAGAGTCTCATTTTACATTTTCAGAGCCACACTTCATTCTGGACAATTTTGAATGTTCAGATTTTCTAAGATAAAAAGAAATCTATCTTCAGCTAGAGGCTTAGTAAAGATATCTGCCCATTGATGATCTGTATCAATGAACTTCAATGTTACTATCCCTTTCTGAACATAGTCTCTGATAAAATGATGTTTTATTTCAATGTGTTTAGCTCTGGAATGTAGAATGGGATTCTTACTTAGACAAATGGCAACAGTATTATCACAGAAGATAGGAATGTTACTCTAAAAATTTTGCAGATCTTCTAACTGATGCTTCATCCAGAGCATCTGAGTTGTGCACAGTGATGCTGAGATATATTCTGCTTCTGCAGTTGATAGAGCGATAGTTGACTGTCTTTTGCTAGCCCAGGAGATTAGATTGTTTCCCAGAAGCTGGCAATTTCCAGATGTGCTTTTTCGTTCTAGTCTATCTCCTGCATAATCTGCATCACAGTAACCAGAAAGTCTATACTCTGATGTTTTCTTATACATCAGGCCCAGGTTAGGAGTTCCTTTCAGATACTTAAGAATTCTCTTAACTGCTGTTAAATGAGATTCTCTAGGATCTGATTGGAATCTGGCACAGAGACAGACACTAAAGAGAATATCAGGACGAGTAGCAGTCAGATAGAGAAGAGAGCCTATCATACCTCGATAGAGCTTCTGACAAACCTTTGAGCTTACTTCTTCTTTTTCAAGAATGCATGTTGGATGCATTGGAGTTTTTGCAGAGTTGCAGTTAGCCATGTCAAATTTCTTCAGAACATCTTTAATATATTTGCTTTGATGAACATATGTAACTTCTGAGGTTTGGTTAATTTGAATTCCCAAAAAGAACTTTAGTTCTTGCATTAAACTCATTTCAAATTCTGCCTGCATTAACTCAGAAAATTCTTGACAAACAGAGATATTAGAAGAACCAAAAATAATGCCATCAATGTAAATCTGGCATATCATGAGATCATTATTAAGGTTCTTACAGAAGAGTGTGGAATCAACTTTCCCTCTGATAAAGTTTTGTTCCAGAAGAAAATTGCTTAGACGTTCATACCAAGCTCTGGGAGCTTGTTTAAGTCCATATAAAGATTTTTTGAGTTTAAAAACATGTTCTGGAAAGTTTGGATTTTCAAAACCTGGAGGTTGGTTGACATACACTTCTTCTGATATATAACCATTAAGGAATGCACTCTTGACATCCATTTGATATAATTTAATAGAATGGTTAATAGCAAAAGATACAAGAAGACGAATAGATTCTAACCTTGCGACTGGAGCAAAGGTTTCATTATAATCAATACCTTCTTGTTGACTATAACCTTGAGCTACCAGTCGAGCTTTGTTTCTGACGACTTCTCCTTTCTCGTTCAGCTTGTTTCTGAAAACCCATCTGGTTCCAATGACGTGAGTGCCTCTGGGTTTAGGAACGAGATCCCAGACATCATTCTTTGAGAATTGATCTAATTCTTCTTGCATGGCTGAAACCCAGTCGTTATCTTGAAGTGCTTCATCACAAGACGTAGGCTCAATCAGAGAGACTAGTCCTAGAGGAGTATCTTCAGAAGTCCTGAAGGTAGATCTGGTTCTGACAGGTTCGTCCTTGTTTCCCAGAATCAAATCTTCAGATACATTGATACGACTTTTAACTTTCTTTGGGATTTCTGGGGATTTAATTTCTTCAGAGTTCTGAGTGACAGTTGCTTCTGGAGTTTTATCAGATCCTGCAAGAGTGATTTCTAAATCTGCAAAACTTTGAACTAGCTTTGACTTTTCAGGGTCAAGCTTATCATCAAATCTGACATGAATAGATTCTTCCACAATTTTGGTTTCTGTGTTGTATACTCTGTAGCCTTTAGAGCGTTCTGAGTATCCTAACATAATACCTTTCTGTGCTTTGGAATCGAACTTGTTCAGATGTTCTTTAGTGTTTAAGATAAAGCAAGAACATCCAAAAGGATGAAAATATGAAATGTTTGGTTTTCTTCCTTTACACAGTTCATAGGGAGTCTTTTCCAGAATAGGTCTTATAGAGATTCTATTCTGAATGTAACATGCTGTATTTACAGCTTCTGCCCAAAAGTGCTTTGCCACATTAGTTTCATTGATCATGGTTCTGGCCATCTCTTGGAGTGTCATATTCTTCCTCTCTACAACTCCATTTTGTTGTGGAGTTCTAGGGCAGGAGAAATCATGGGATATTCCATTAGAGTCAAATAATTCCTCAAAATCTTTGTTTTCAAATTCCCCACCATGATCACTTCTGACTCTAATAATTTTAGAGTCAAGTTCTTTTTGCACTTTGGAACAGAAACTGGTGAATACAGAGTGAGACTCACTCTTGTGCTTTAGGAATTTCACCCATGTCCAGCGACTGTAATCATCAACAATGACTAGTCCATACTTCTTTCCATTGACTGATGCTGTTTTCACAGGACCAAATAAGTCAATGTGAAGAAGTTCTAGAGGCTTAGAGGTAGAAACAACATTTTTCTTTTTGAAAGACGTTTTTGAAAATTTTCCTTTCTGACATGCCTCACACAGAGCATCTGAAGAAAACTTCAGTTTAGGTAGGCCTCTGACTAACTCGAGTTTATTTAGCTGAGAAAGTTTCCTCATGCTAATGTGGCCCAAGCGTCTATGCCATACCCATTGCTCTTCGTGAACCGACATCAGACATTTAACATTTTGTTCTTTTAAATCAGAAAGATTAATTTTATAAATGTTGTTTTTTCCTCTTGCCTGTGAAAAGGACAGAGCCATCGTTCTGATTAATGGCTTTACATGTTTTTTGATTAAAGATTACATCATAACCGTTATCACTTAATTGACTTATGGATAACAAGTTATGCATTAATCCTTCTACATAAAGGACATCAGATATAGAGGGAAGAGTACCATTACCAATAGTTCCGGAGCCTCTGATCCTTCCTTTCTGATCTCCTCCGAAGCCTACAAATCCAGCGTCTTTAAGTTCCAGACTTTGGAACATAGACTTTCTTCCCGTCATGTGTCGCGAGCATCCAGAGTCCAGGTACCATGACTGGTGTCTGAACTTTGCTGCATAGGATATCTGCAACATAGATAATCTTATCTTTCGGTACCCAGAATCTCTTGGGTCCTTTCAGATTAGTTTTCCCAAAGTTTCTTATAACTTTGGGTTTTCTAGCATTTTTAAATTTTTGTTCTTGTGTGTGTGTGTAATGATATGAAAAGGGAGATTTAAGTTGGTCACTGGTAGAAGTTTTATCTTCCTTAGGATCATACCCAATTCCCTTTTTATTGTTCCGACTTACTCCATAAATCATGGATGCCATAATACTCCTATCTATCCCATTCTTCAGAAATTCTTGAAAGGCTTCTTCGTATTCATAAATTATTTTATTTGAAGTTTGTGGTGCTTGAGACAACGCTTCTTCTAATTCTAAGCTTTTTCTCTTTGCTCCATCTCTTTCTAATGTTAAAGATCTGATTGTATCTTCTCGTGCTAGAATTGTCATCTCAAGTTCACTACATTCTTCAAATTTTGCTTTAAGACAACCTTTAATGTTTTTAAACTTTTGTTTTAATTTCTGATATGAGCTAAGAGTTTCTGACAAACAAGATTCTAGATCAGATCGAGAGAGTTCAGAAAATACCTCTTCAGATTCTTCATCTGAGCTACTCCTGGATGTGGTAGCCATAAGTGCCACGTTGGCCTGTTCATCAGAGTCAGATTCTGATGATCCAAATTCACTATCATCCCAGGTAGCCATCAGTCCTTTCTTTGTCCTGAAGGTATTTTTCTTGAAGCTTTCTTTTCTAGAGTTGTCTTTCTTTAGCTTGGGGCATTCATTCCTGTAATGACCTGTTTCTTTACATTCATAACAGGTAATATCTTTGTTAGATTTACCTTTTGAAGTTGATTCTGATCGATCCCCTCTGGGTCTTGGTCTTCTGAAGTTATTGTTCCTCTTTTTCCAGAGTTGCTTAACTCTTCTGGTTAGTAGGGACAATTCTTCTTCATCATCAGAGTCTTCTGGTTCAGAGTCGTCAGCATCTTCAGTTTCTGCCTGGAGAGCTTTGGTTCTGTCAGGTTTGCGTCTTTCAGGTCTGGACTTTAATGCTACAGACTTGTTCTTTTTCAGAGGCTCATCTTCCTCTAGTTCTATCTCATGGCTTCTGAGAGAACTGACAAGTTCTTCAAGGCTGATATTGTTCAGATCCTTTGACAGCTTCAGAGCAGTAACCATAGGTCTCCATTTCTTTGGCAGACTTCTGACTATCTTTTTGACGTGGTCTGCAATTTATACCCTTTGTCTAGAACCTTGAGACCTGCAATAAGAGTTTGGAATCTAGAAAACATTGCCTCTATAGCTTCGTCATCTTCCATTTTGAAGGCTTCATATTTCTGGATAAGCGCCAGAGCCTTTGTCTCTTTGACTTGGGAGTTTCCTTCATGAGTCATCTTCAGAGAGTCAAGTATATCTTTGGCTGTTTCTCTGTTGGTGATCTTTTCATATTCGTTGTACGATATGGCATTGAGAAGTATGGTTCTGGCCTTGTGGTGATTTTTGAAGACACGTTTCTGATCTTCTGACATCTTATTTCTGGGAACTTCAGCTCCATTTTCTAAGACTGGAGGTGTGTATCCATCTGTGACAATGTCCCAGAGGTCAGCATCATAACCCAGAAAGAAACTTTCGATTCTATCTTTCCAGTGGTCAAACTTCTCTCCATCAAAGACAGGAGGCTTAGCATTGTAACTATCTCTTTCATTTGAGTGGGCCATAGTTTTTCTCGTACTGGATCTCTCTACACTGTTAAGTGTTTGATTAGAAAATCAATAACAGAGCCGGGGCTCTGATACCAATTGAAGGTGAGAAAAACAAGAAAGGGGGGTTTGAATTGTTTGGAAAAATAAGCGCTTTTTCAAAATGAAAATCACACAAGGATTTTATACTAGTTCACTTATAACACAAAGCTACTCCAGTCCACCCGGCCGAGGTGATTTCGCCTTCAACAAGGACTTAATCCACTAATCTTGGAAGATTGATTACAAACAACGTCTAAGAGAAAGATCTCTTAGTCCTCTCAAGTATACAGACTACACAGAGTCACTTGAGGAAATAAACAAACAATAGATAAAAGATTTATGTAATCTAGAGTGCTTCTAAGAAAGCAAATATTACAATAGTAAGAACAAGGTGATTCACGTTATAAGCAAAAGCTTCGTGAAGATTTAGAGAGTAAGAGTGTTTTCTTGAGCGTTGATGTTTCAGTATAATTTTTGCTTGTATATCTTCTATACTGAATGTTGATTTGCAGTCCTTTATATAGATCAGTGAGGTAGTAGTTGAAACTGATGAGTAATAAAATGAATTTACGCCATAACATAAATAACTTCTGCCAGGATAACTTTCTCTCCTTGAAATGACTACTTACCACATATAGTACCTTCTTTATTGAAATTGGAGATTAACGTCTCTTTCTGTATTAGGAAATCCATTTGCAAACCTTTACTTGACTTCAACGTTACTCTTTCATAATTAGCAAATCCATGATCAGAGTCTTCGTGTATCTGAGAATCTTGGAGTCTTGCTTCTGATGGATTCTTCAGATAGCGCTGATAACTTCTGGAGTTAGACATACCGTTGTTCAGAGTCAGAACTTCTAGAGCTTACTTCTTGTTCAGATGCTTCTGATACTTTGCTGTTTTGCTCAGAGTTAGACTTTCTTGAACGTGTTTCCACTTCAGATGCTTCTGATCATTTGATAATTTGTATCTGATCTGATTCTGTATCTGATGACGTCATCAGATTTCTTCCTTCTTTCTTTAGAACCCTGCACACTTAGAAACTTTTCGTTAGGGTGCCATTTTTGGTTTCATCCTTTGTTATCATCAAAATCAAGGAATCTGTTGTAGAACAATTTTTGTTCTTACAAGATCAACTCGCAGACTGCCTTACCAAACCCTTGTCCAGGCAGCGTCATCAAGATCTTCGATTCAAGATAGGAGTATCTGACAGTACCCCTATCTTGCGGGGGCGTGTTAAGGATACAGATTCAAAGCATTTAAATTAAGAGATACTCTAGGATCAAGCATTCAAGATGAGAGTTATTTTAGGATCAAGCAATCAAATCAAATTATAACTAATTAGAGAAAATCAAGCAACAGCAGTAGGAAGCAATTATTATGACAGAAAATATGTTTCTATATATTGTACCAATACACCTTGTGAATGAACTGTAAAAACATTATTCCTTATAACAACATAGGAGTTCATATTACTGTTTGGAAAACGTGATGCGTGGTTGAAAAAATTTCAATCGAAATATGTCTTCCTTTTTTGTTATTGGAAAATCTGTGTTCATAAACTTCAATGAGAATTTCATAAGTACTTCACTGTTTGGAAAATCCATTAAATTTTGTTGAATGTTGTTCAATCTTTGTTGTTGTTTCAGGTTATTATACCAAGCTAATGGCACGCCAAACTAAAGATATTAGGGATATCGATGACTCCAAAGATTTGTGGAAGATTGTTGTTAGGATTAGAGATTTGTGGTCTGTAACAAGTGTTTCTAACAAAGAGCATTTGGAAGTAATTTTAATTAATGAAAAGGTATGATGATATCTCCCTTTACAAACAACATATATGTAGTTGATTATTAATCGAAAATAGTATTCGTATCTCATGAGTGTTATTTATATTTGATTTTTTAGTGCGGCATGATCCAAGTAATTATACCATCACATTTGGTTACGAAGCACAAGTCTACACTTATAGTTGGAAATATCTACATGCAGAATTTCAAGGTTGCCAATAATGATTTCTCCTTCAAATCAATCACTCATAGTTTCAAGTTAATATTTTATAGTGCAACTTCCGTAAAAGTTACATTTTGCCTGACATTCCTCTAAACCATTTGAAATTAATTAGTTTGGCATCCATTATTGCGGGGAGGTTTCAACCTGATTTCTTAGTTGGTAATTTAATCGCATAACTTTGTTGTTTTGATATTTAATCCTTTCATTTTTGCTTTCTTACATTAGTAATTTTATTTTTTTAGATATTATTGGAGGAGTTACTGAAATCATTCAGACCCAAATGAATCCTGAAAACAATAAAAACAAAGTTGCCTTTACTATAATGGATATGAGGTATTTCCTTATTATCTTATAATTAGGTTTTGTATTTCAATTGGAAACAGTTATATTTATATATTTATCTTATTTTACGTTTGCTAAATTCTTTTACTACAATAAGTCTTTGGTTCAATGTACTCTTTGGGGTGACCTTGCATCACAACTCTATAATTACTACAACAGTAACAAGGATCTTGGAAACAACAGTGAACATTCACAGTTATTGGAAGCAACAAATTTAATAATATGGGATAAAGCACCTATGAGTCATAAAAATTGCTTTGAGGCTTTGGATAAAACCCTTAAAGATGTCATGAGATGTCAGGGTCTTGAGAATACAATATTTGGTGGCAAGGTAGTTTTTTTGGAGGCGATTTTAGACATATTCTTCTTGTTGTTCTGAGAGGAGATCGTTCTGATATTGTCCATGCTTCAATTATCTCATCTTATGTATGGGACTATTGTCAGCTTTTAACTCCAACAAAAAATATGAGACTTCAACAAGGATCATGGAATACAAGTTCTATGGAGCAGGTTGAATTCTCAAAATGGATTATAAATATGAGGGGTAGGAAGACTTGTGAGCAAAATGATAGTTTGGTAGATATAGAAGTCCCTCAAGAGATATTAATATCAAGTTTTGAGGATCCTATAAGGGTTATTGTTGATAACACATATCCCAATCTGCTGGAAAATTACAAATAAGAAGAATTCTTACAATGCAGAGCTATTTTTGCTTCAACAATTGAAGTAGTAGACATAATCAACATTATGTATTAGACTTGATTCCGGGTAAAAAGCGTTAACTTACATTAATATATGCATATAACAATCTTATATATCAAATTTTGTTACTAATGTTTTAATGTTTTAATTTTATACAAATTTTTAGGAGAAGAGAAAGAGTATCTGAGTTTCGATTCAATTGATAGAACGAAAGTCAATTATAATCAAGCTTATGAAGTGCTAACTCCATAATTTCTTAGTTCCCTGAGAACATCGAGTCTATCAAATCATATGATCAAATTGAAAGTTGGAACCCCCATTATGCTAATGAGAAATTTGGACCAGGCCAAAAGGTTGTGCAATAAAATAAGATTAATTGTGACAAAGTTAGAAAATCATGTCATTGAGGCAAAAATTATGTCTGAAAAGAACATTAGTGATATGGTTTACATTCCTCGAATGTCTATGTCACCTTTTGATTCACCATGGTCATTCAAGTTTATTATGAGACAAATTCTGATCATTGTCTCATACGCGATGATAATAAATAAGTCCCAAGGTCAATCACTTGATAGTGTGGTTGCCTACACCTATTTTTAGTCATGGATAACTGTATGTTGTAATTTCAAGAGTTAAAAGCAAAATTGGTTTGAAAATCTTAATACATGATAAAGAGAATGCATCATGTTCGACTACTACAAATGTTGTGTACAGGGAGGTCTTTCAAACACTTTTTTAGTTGGTAAACGAATTTTTCTTTTTCTTTTATGCTACAATTTAAATCTACATCTTTTTAAATAATTATTTTTCTATTATTTACTTTAAATAAAACAAATAGAAAATTCACAATTGTTTGATTTATATTTGTGATCATCTATTTGATATTGACATACTTGATTTGTATCATATATGGTGATTCAGTTTAAAAACTGTATGGAGGCTAACAATTTATATTAATTCAAATGGAGATCTTTGAGGATTGGTATGTTACACATATGGTTTGATTTTACAACAAATTTTAGTTTATGCTTAATTATGAAACTTGATAAATTTATGAATCATTGAAACACAATCTTGATAGTGCATTTTGCATATTCGAATAAGAAATATAGAATTTCATATATTTCTTCATGCTGGTGTAGGATGGAAAAAGAAGTTATGAGCTTTGGTATTATTGCAATGATGAAGTTCAAGGTTTTACGATTTAGTTTAGAGATATTTTTCGAGATGTTGACATGTTGCCTTTTGAAGTTTATAATAACTATGTATTTTTAAATGTTTTATTCATGTTACCTTTGTTTTTGAATGTACTATTTGGATATGAATCACAATTGGTGGATTATATTAGCTTATGTTTATAATTCTCTAAATGTTAACGATCTGAAAATATGAATTCAAAGTTGACAAAGCGTAATATGAATCCAGACGGAAACTCGTCCGATAACACGGGTTTGTTACTAGTTTATTCTAATAGTGCATAAATCTAAAAATAAATAAATTTAATTATAAAATTATAATTTAATTATAAAAATTAATAATAGTAGTTGAAATTGATAGTTGTTGAAAGTGACTTCCCTTATTTTATTTTGTTCATATACATGAACCAATTCCTGGATAAAGTTTTGATGTCGTCTACCCACAATGATATGTTATCCACTGCTTTTTTGCATGCAATATTATTTTGCATCAACCAAATGCTCCACAAAGTAACCAAACAAAACATATTTTTTAGCTTCAAGAAACCAGAACCCTTCAATTTAGAATGAAGTTTAAAAAGGTGATCAATTCCCATCAAACCTTTTGGCATTGAAATATCCAACCATGCGTAGACTTTTCTTCATATCATCTAAGCAAACGTCCATGAAAAACCAAAATGAAATGGCGTTCATGACTCTGTGAGTATAAAACAGATACAACATTATGGTTTCCTTCAACTACACATTGTTTTTATAATTCATCACAAATTGGTAATCTTCTCAAAATAAACCTCCAACCGTAAACCTGGTTTTTTAACGATATGTTCACCTTCCATAATTCCTAACACAGCTTCTTCAACCTTTCATGATATATTGTTGCTTTTGCTCCTATATTCACCAATTGGTAACATTATTTAACTAAAAAGCCCCACACACGGTCCATAATCTAAATGAAAGTGTCATCAATATCTGCAATCGATGCAATTTTCGCAAATACTTCAAGCAAGTTGTATAATTCTTCTAATTCATATTGATGTAGTACCATTGTTCCAAAATCAAGATGTCAGTGTGACACACTTGCATCCCATATGCCACAATCGGTAATAAATGCAACCATATCATTATCTTGCAAAACAATATATTTTCTCCCCTTCCTATCTTGCATCCCACATTCTTCATAAAACATCTTTTCCTTAAGGAATAATTACAATCAAACAACATCAAATAATGTCACCATAAATAATTGAACTTTCCTAAATTTGCAGCATTCAGTATTGTTAATTTCTCAATCAAATTCCCATATCTAGAAATACTTGGGATGAAAAAAGAAAAATTGATCTTAACGATGAGAACTTTATGTAATATAAACAAATTTGAGGAAGTAAAGTTAGTTGAGGAAAACAAATATCAAGGTATGATCAATTTTATTCTCTATCTTATTGCATCTCTTCTTTATGTTTTTTTGTCTGTATGTGTGCATGCTTTCAAGCAAACCCCAAAGAATCACAAATCATAACAGTCAAATAAATTATGAGGTATCTCACTAACACATCATTAATGGGTTTATGGTGCCCCAAAAGGACTAATTATGTTTTAGTTGGCTACTCTGATTTTGGTTTCGCTGGTTACAAATTGGATTGGAGGAGTACCACTAATACATCTTATTTATTGGGTAACTCACTTGTCTCTTGGCATAATAATAAATAAGCAAGTGTTATGCACATGTAATATGGATGAAACAAAAATTAAGTGATCGTGGAGTTAATCTTTGTATTGTCCTAATTAAGTGTGACAACACTAGCGTCATAAACATCACTAAGAATTTGGTACTTCACTTTTGGATAAAATGCATTGCGATTAGGGACCATTTTATTAGGGATCGTATCAAAAAAATGGATTGCATAATTGAGTTTGTATATTCACCTAATCAATTGGCATATATTTTTACTAAGCCTCTTCTTAAAGAGACTTTTTTACATAAGAACTAAGTTAGGAATTCTAAACCAATCATGCATAAATCATGTTGTTATGTACTTCTTCTCTTATTTCTTCTCCTTTTTCTCAATGTGTATGTACTTGTCAAAAAGTACATATTGTATAATACCCATACATTTGTATGGGTGATCAGAGACCTTAATAATTTTTGGTGGGTTAGGATTGGCTCACGACGGCGAGAGACCCTGTTTGATGGTGTTTTACGGTGATGAGAGAGCAAACTCACATGAGGTGAAAAGCTCTGAGCTTTTATGAGGTATATTGTGTGTATTTACAATTTTTCCCTTCATGTGTTTGGGACGAGATATTTATAGAGGATTTGGGCTTATAGTCAGGGTTTCCTTGTGAACTATTTATGCCCACTTAGTAAGTTGTAGACCATTGAATCCCTACTTCCTAGGAAGACATGGATTATCCTGTTAACCCTGACTTCTCTCTGACTGAGGAACGTCTTTTCCCATGACTGGGCGAGTGGCACGCACTTAGGCTGAGATAGCCAATTATTGCGGGTAGAAGATAAGTGTCTCCCCTCATGGGTGGTTGCAATCCTCCCACCCTTAGTTGTCTTATTACAAATATATTCACTAAGCAGTTCTTCAAGCACAAGGTCTTTGATAAAGGGCAAAGTGCTTTAAATGACATATAGTTAGGGACATCCTTCCAGCGACACCATAAGTCTCCCTGGAAAAATTATATGTCAAGCTTGTCTGATGAGACTTAAAGTCCCTTAGGAAAGGCGTTGAGCCCTTCGGCAGGAGTTTGATCAAATCCTTAGACAAGACTTTAAGTTAAGTCTCTTGGGTCCGACTTTGGCCGCATCCCTTGGGCGAGATTTTAGGTTGGATCCCACCCGAGGAAACTCCAAGTCACGCAGGCGGAACATTTTGATAAGCCTGTTTGGTGGGACTTCCAGTCCCTTAAGCAAGATTATATGTTGAGACTCACTAATGAGGCTTCAAGTCCCTCAAGATAGGTGTTGATCCCCTTGGACGGGACTTCGATCAAACCCTCAGACAATACTTTAAGCTAAGTCTCTTAAGCTAAACTTCAGTCATGTCCTTTGTGTGAGATTTTAGGATGGATATTGTTAGAGGAAACTTCAAGTCACTCAGGTGGTGTGTTTAGATAATCCAGTTTGATGGGACTCGTAGTCCCGCAGGCGAGATTATATGTTGAACCTGATTGATGAGACTTTAAGTCCCTCATGCAAGGTTTTGAGCCCCTCGAGCAAGACTTAGATCAAACCCTAAGACAAGACTTTAACTTAATCCTCTTAGGTTAGACTTCAATCTCATCCTTTGGGAGAGATTTTAGGTTGGATCCTTCCCGAGGAAACTCTAAGTCACTCGGGGGGCATTTCGATAAGCCTATATGATGGGACTATTAGTCCCTCATGCGGGATTATATGTTAAGCCTGAGTGATGAGACTCGAAGTCCCTCAGGTGAGGCGTTGAGCTCCTCTAGCTGAACTTCGATCAAGCCTTCAAACAAGACTTTAAGTTAAGTATTTTGGGTCATACTTTTGTCGCATCCCTTGGGAAAGACTTATATAAGTTGGTCCCCGTGGGATAGTATGGTCATATTTCCCTTAAGGGTGACAAGGATCTTATTGTGGAAGTTCATCGTATTCGTATTTCCTTAAGAGGCGACAAGGATCTTCTCGTGGAAGTTTAACATGTTAGTATTGCCTGAGGAGGCGACGAGGATCTTCATATGGAATTCCAGCATTTTTGTATTGCCTGAAAAGGTGGTAAGGATCTTCCTATGGAAGTACAACATAGTTGTATTTCCTAGAAAGGCGACAAGGATCTTCTTGTAGAAGTCCAACATAGTTGTATTTCTTAGAAATACTACAAGGATCTTCTTGTGGAAGTATAGCATACAGGACACCGTAATTAAAATGTTCTCCCTACTCATAAACATTTAAAAGTTCATACATATGCGGGCGTTAATTCCCCCTCAAAAATTATAAATATTTTAACTGTAATACGGTGAAAGTGATGATGACGAAGGTGTGGCCTAATATAGTTTTATCGCAGACCCATGGTGGGGCCCACTGTACCTATCAAAAAGTACAAAATATGTGATACTCCTATGCTGGTAGGGGTGACTAGAGGCCTTAGCATTTTCTGTTGGGTTAGATTGCTCACAATGGCAGAAGACTCTGATTGGCGGTGATTTACGGTGATGAGAGATCAAGCTCACGTGAGATGAGAAGTTATGTAGCTTTTATGGCGTATATCATGTATATTTATGATTTGTCCCTTCTTGTGTTTGAGATGAGATATTTATAGAGGCCCTAAGCTTATAGTTAGTATTTCCTTGGGAACGATAACTGCCTACTTAGTTAGTGGTGAACCATTGAGTCCATATTTACTAAGGAGACGTGGATTACTCTGATGACCCTGATTTCTATCTAACTGAGGAAAGTATTTTTCCATGTTTACAACGACTAGGCAAGTGAGGTGCACTTAGAGTGAGATAAACCCTAATTATAGGCGACAAATGGATGTCTCGCGTCATGGGTGGTTGCAATCCTCCTGCTCTTAATTGACATGTTACAAATATATCACTATAATGTAATATATGATGTTTTATGTAGTATTTATTCGTCTATCTTCTTCTTCTCCTTCTTCTTTACCACTTTTTGATAATGCCAAAGAAGTAGAAGTATACTCTCAAAGGGAGTAGATTATATTCTCTTTATATGTGAGATGGAATTGATAAATCCAATATTTTTTAATCTTAATCTTTATTTTTTACCACCTTTTTGATAGATGTGTTGTAATCGTCAAAAAGGGAGAGAATGTGGTATTATATGTTGTGCAAGTAGTTGTTAACTTGATTGTAGTTTTGACAATGACAAAAATAATAAATCCAAATAATCATGAGCATCATCAACAAAGAAAAAGATTGAAGTAAATCCAAAAAGATAAACTAGAAGGTTTAGATGTTTTGTGCAAAGAGAGTCAAATACTAACATCAAAGAAAATGAAGTCTTTGAAAGTTGGTTTAGATGGCCTAAAGTTAATCGATTAGGAAGTGTATCTGATCAGTTAGGAAGCAAAAATATATATCTCTAATATATTAGAACATGCGTTCAATCGATTATGGAGCTAAATCACCATTTAATCAATTAGGAACCATATTAATCAATTAGGCTATAAACCTTGCTATTTTATTTCCTAAAAATCTAGGTCTAATTGATTATAAAATGGCTCTAATCCATTTTTATTTCCTTTTTTGGCCAAAGTTTTTCTCCTATATAAAGAAGGACTTATGTTCACATTATCAACACAAGAAACCTAATATTCTACTCCTCGCTTATACTCACTCTCTTCTTGGAAACATTTTACATACACATAATATTATATTAGTGTTAAGAAAGTGAAACACTTAAGTAAGAGTTATAAAATTTTTGTTTGAATCAAATTATGTCATAATTGTAAACAAGAGTTTGACCCTCTTGTAATATGGATATTTCTATAATGGTTCCAACATGAACTTGTGTAAAAGCTTGATGTAAGAAGACTATGAGGTGACCATATGGTAAAATATCAAGTTGATAGTGGAACTATCAAGGGGAAACTCTTTGGGACTATAGTAGGTCGCATGATTTAAGGCAAAACTAGTATAAATCCTGATATACATTTTCCTATCTTTTCTCTTTTATTTTTCTGCTATTTATCTTCCATGCTTAATTCTCATATTCATCTTCTTTCTTAAAATTTACCAAGTAAAATCAATCATTTTCATAAAAAGTTTTCAAAAACCATCTTTCACAACTCACTCACCCCTCTTGTGTTTGAAGTCACTTGATCAACAATAGCACAAAGGTGTTTGTCACTGATGTATAAGTTGTTAGTTCCTGATCTATGACAAATAATCACTCGCATCCACTACTACAAAATATACCTTTCGTAACACCATATTATAACGGTTGTTCTGTTAACCGTGGTAATAATTCATTTTTTGGGCGTCTTTTATTTTTGCTATTTACTAAAAGGCATTTCACTACGGTCAATGTTAAAAATCGTGTTAAAATATACCCGGAGTGTAAGGGTTTGAATCCCAGGACCAACCATTTTCTATTTTTTCATTACAAAACTTATTTGTCCTTATATTTCATCATAGTTCATATATATATATATATATATATATATATATATATATATATATATATATATATATATATATGTATATATATAACAATTGTCTCTCTCAAAACAAAACTTTAATATCTGTCTCATATATCCTAATCTCCATTAATGTTTCAACAACCTTTTTTCACAAACATGCAAAATGGAAACACCAAACTCATGCAGTGAACTCGTCTTCTTCGAATGGTTACTTTTGTTACACCAAAGCTTACGAAATATGATTTAAATCCATCAAATCTTAGGTAATGGTTGCGTTACAGGTTAGTTTTCACAATATATTATATATAGGTTCTTACATGGTTCAATAGTTTATCTTTCCAAATCTATTTAGAAGTTAACTTAATATGAGTGAATGTATAACCTAAGAAATGAACTATATTGTTTATGTATCATTGTTTATACTTCAATAGCTTCTTTCATGTTGTTTGTAGGATAATATGACATGTATAACTTAAAATGAGTGAACTTTCTGTTGGTTTATGGTTTATAGAAGTGTATGGACTATAGAAGTGAACTTTTTGCATCTGTTATAATTACAATGTCATGTTAATACATTTTGACTTGTACGCAGGGAAGGTGAATGAAAAAAATTAACTCAAGAAACCTCATAATATGGGTGTGATTCACAAATGATTTATGTTATTATGAGGAAAAAGTTTAAGGAGGATGAAGCTAAAGTGAGTGTTACAAACTTGTGTGAAAGTTCTAGAATGACATCCATGTTGAGGAGTCCGAGAGAGTCGGGAGCACCAATGGGACTAATGCTCCAGGACCCAAGAGAGAGTGAGACGTCACATCTCAAACCAAAACTTTAAGGTGTTAGGTAAATGGGTTTTCTCTCTTATAAATTCAACATTCCACCCATTCATAGGTATTGTGAGACTTTAATCACTCACACTTGCACCCAACATTCTCCCCCACAAGTGTGAGTCCCCCATATCCTATAATAGGATCCAACACTGGATCCATCTTTCGCTCCCCATAAAGCTGAACCAGGGCTATGATGCCACTATTGGGGAGTTCGAGAGAGTCGAGAGCACCAATGAGACTAATGCTTCAGGACCACAAGAGAGAGAGAGATAGATAGATAGATAGATAGATAGATAGATAGAGAGAGAGAGAGAGATAGAGAGAGAGACCATATCTCAACCCAGAACCTTAATGTTGGGGTTAGTTGAAAATATACATGTTGAAAAAGTCTCAAATCACTTAGTTTTGTGAATGAAGAGAGAGTCCAAGGCTATATATAAGATACAAGTTATTTAAAGTCCCACATTGCTTAGTTTTGTGAAGGAAGAGGAAATCCAAGACTATATATAGGATTCAAGTTCTTCATTCCAAGATGCACCAGTCAAAAGCACTTTAAGTTTGTATTTGACTTTCTTTGTTTTTTTATACTCTTGTATTAGAGTGTTGTGAGATGTAGTTACAATTTTTTTGGAGGGTCTGGGTGTACTGGGGGCTTGGGTTGGTTTAGGGTATATTATATGTTGTAACAATTTTCAGATAGTGTTATTCTCTGGTTGTCTATTGACAACAACCATGGTTTTTTATCCAATTTTGGAGTTTCCACGCTATGTTCTTGTGTTGTGATTGTGTTCCTATTTTTATCTATGCTTTATTTGTTTTTTACCAATGATAAGTATCAGAAATTTTGGTTCGAACCAGGGATAAGTATTCTTAGTATGCTATGTGGTTGCAATTTTGTCTAATCTTCCACATCATAAAAGAAGGGTGATGTTGTGAAAGAGTTGTTGAGTTGTAGTCACAAATTCCGTTGTGCATTTTGGGCTAGAGGAAATTGATGGATGGTTTTTTTACTTGTGGAAAGTTAAAGTCAAAGATGTGTTATTATAATCAAGATTACACAAGGTGCAATATTGTATCGGTGGTTGAAGAGCTTCCCGCCAACAAGGAAGTTACATCGTAAAGTTTCAACCTGGTTTTTGACATGTGAAAGTTCTTGAAGTGGTTTAACTTCAAGTGAAGTATACTCCTCTTTAGATGGAGTATGATAGTTTTTTAAAACTATGATTTCCGATGAAGATGGTGTGAGATTCTTGGAGTGGTTTAGCTTCAAGTGAAATTTATGATAAAGTATATGATTATCGGTGATGACAATGTTAAATTCTTGAAGTGATTTATTTTCAATTGAAATATATTATTCATGAGAGAGTGTAATAGTTTTTAAAACTATGATTGTCGGTAAAGACGATGCGAAAATTCCTAGAGTGGTGTAGCTTCAAGTGACTATACTTTTTATGATGGAGTATGATTGTCAGTGAAGACAATGAAAGTTTAAGTATTATTTTGAATCAAGGTGGAGATTGTAGGGGTTGATTGAAAATATACATATTGATACTATTTATGATGGAGTATGATTGTCGGTGAAGACAATGAAAGTTTATGTAATACTTTAAATCAAGGTGGAGATTGTTGAGGTTGGTTGAAAATATACATGTTGAAGAAGTCCTATATTGCTTAGTTTTGTGAATAAAGAGAGAGTTCAAGGCTATATATAGGATATAAGTTGTTTGAAGTCCCATATTGCTTAGTTTTATGAAGGAAGAGGAAGTGCAAGGCTACATATAGGATTCAAGTTCTTCATTCCAAGATGCACCAGTCAAGAGCACTTTACGCTTGTATTTGACTTTCTTTGTTCTCTTATACTGTTGTATTAGAGTATTGTGAGAGGTAGTTAAATATATGTTTTGGAAGGTGTAGGTGTACTAGGGGCCTCTGTTAGTTGAGAGTATATTATGTGTTGTAAAAAATTTCACACTGTGTTATTCTCTGATTGTCTATTGATAACGGTCTTGGTTTTTCTCTAGTTTTGGAGTTTCCACGTTATCTTCTTGTATTGTGATTGTGTTCCTCTTTTTCTCTATGATTTGTTTATTTTTTTCCCAATAATCCATTCAATTTAACACAAATTTGCAACTCTCACTTCAACTTCATCCTCCTTTCATTGTGCATGTCATTCTGGGACAGTTACATTCGTGAAACATTTTATGAGTTGATATGTTGCTCTTGAGATAAAAGTTGTTTATTGTTAGTAATAAAAATTGTAAGTTGTTTGTTGTTTATGGTATGTTGTTGATGATTTTGTTGTTAATAAATGTTTTTTGTTGTATCTTGTATGTTGTTTAAGGTTTGTTGTTGATGAATGTTGTTGTTAAGGTTTGTTTAGAAGATGAGGTATTAAGTTATATTAGAAAATAAATTACACTTATCAATATTATACAAGATTTCTTCGGTCCATTATCTATATTTCGCTCTTTAATAGCAAAAATGCGCAACCATATGATCATTCATTAATTGACGTGGCATTGATCTGAGGGTTCAGAGGCGCGGTCACACGAAAGACCAAAGTCAAGCGCGCTACAACATGATTTAAAACAAGTCATAACATTGGAAGGCTAAGATTAAAATGTTTCAGTGAGATCCAAGGGTCATGAAGCTCCCACGCGGGGATGGTGGTAGAAACCACCATCTTCTCCGGCGATCTAACCAGATCCGGCCACCGCGCGCAGGAAATCAAACCTCAATGAAAATGAAAAAGCAAGGTATCAAAATGAAGCTGAGGTGATGTACATCACCCCTGTAACCATGGATCATCCTTATAGTTTCTATTTAGAGAGAAACATGAGCTTGAAGATCATGGTGCTTGATCTGAAATGGCACGATTTGCAAAATCGAGACCACCACTGGCCTGCCTCATGCTTGAGGACTTCAGAAAACAACAAAAACCAAAGGAATTCGCATTATATTTCAAGATCTGAATCAACAAAGTTTGGTGATATACCTCTGAAATGGAGCTTCAAACAAGGAATTGAGCTGTGAAGATCAACTAATGATCCAATTTTGATCTGGAAGTGTGATGGTGATGCAAGGTTAAGGAATTGAGCTGTGAAGATCAACTAATGATGTTGAAGTTCAAGCTTGAAAATGAAATAGAAAACTTAAATTCCTTTAGGTGAGGGTTTGGTTTTCAATCCAGCAGCACTTCAGATCTCCTTTTGGTTGCCAATTGAAGCTCAAGGCACCTCTATTTATAGCTGAATGTGATGCAATGCAATGCTTGGCTCGTGTGCATGAAATTTGGATCTTCCATGCATGGGCCTGTACAGGCGCATGTGAGGCCCCAAAGTGAATGCAAATCCATGCTGAACTCATATGGAAGTGAACTGGACGTGTAATTGGAGTTGCATTTGCTTGCACATGAAGTTTCAAAGTGAAATGCAAAAATGCACATAAACATTAAGCTCTTCGAAACTCACTCATGGAAAGTCCAAAAAATTAATGTGAGTAATGGTTGGAAAGCCCTTGAAATAAGGAACAAAAGTCATGTTGGGAAAAATTCATTTGGAGTTTGGAAATTTATGAAAACTGGCTGTGAAGTTTTGGGTACAAAACATATTTAAGTCACCTTTAAATTTTTTACCAAAAGTAACCATCTTCAAGCCCTTCTGTTTCAATGATGCAGGCTTCAAATGGAAAAACCTCTAACATTAAAGTTGTATATCTTTTCAAGATGATCAATTTAGACTCAAATTTTTCATCATTTGGAATTTTCATGAGAAAGTTATGGGCACTTGAAGTTGGACATTTTTCAAATTCAATGGCTTTGGTCCAAAGTGACCTATAATGTTTTGTATTATCACATGTGTTTCTTTTAGGATTATGAAATTTTATCCAAAATAAAATTTTAATTAGAAATCTTAAGCTTTCCAATTCATTTGGTATAACCTCAAAATCATAAAAATTAAAGAAGTTAGGTCCTTGGGAAGTTGACCCAAAATTAGGGTTTTAGTTAAAATGACCTATAATGTTTTGAAATTAATAATGACCTTCCAAGTTTAAAATGGATTTTTGATGAACATGAAAGTTGTTCATATGATTCTTAAAAATATTTTTGATCATGGGGTCATCTTCATTTGACAAACACATCACAAGTTGTATCTCAGTGATCCTCAGTTTAGTCAGATGACTTAACTGGTTAACTTCTCAAGGCCAAACTTCAAATATTGAAGAATGAATGATTGAGGAACCTCACATAAGCTCATATATGCATAAAATAATGAATTAAGGAACTTTACTTGATTAAATTTGATCATAGGTTGAGGTTGCTTCATGAGCAAGGCACAGTTGAAGCACAATGAAATTAGGGTTTCCTTTGGAAACAATCCTCAAGCCCTTTGGTTTATCTTGATCAAATTGTCAAATTGAGATACTTGGGATACATATATGATTATTAAGAGCTTTGTGGACCATTGTCATGCTTTTTCTCACCCTTATCTAGCCACTTCATTGAGCTTAGGAGCCTTCTAGGAGCATGGGAGTACATGATCACTTGAGCTTCAAAACAAAAAGAGTTAGTGACATATTTTTGTGCTTTTGGTTAGTTAACAAAATAAGAAAATCAATAATATACAATACAAGCATGCTTGGTGGTGTCAAAACAACTCACACAAGTCCCACCCCAGGGTTAAGGAGCCAAACATGTTATGATCCTTGAGGGATCTTAGGGTAAAAATTAGGGTCTTACACCTTCGATCATAAATCGTTCACCTAGTGGCATATTATTCCTTTGACATTGAAATACACTTTCTTTGGAATTCCATGCTCATCCTTTTAGGATGCCTAATGAATAGTCCACTTTCGTACCTAGAGTTATTTGGCTTATTGCCAGACATTTAATTCCTTCTTTTTGGCCAAGATGCATGTCTCCCTCTATGACACAAATCTCATTTATCCTATGGATTCCAATATACCTTGAAATTTTGGTTTCAAACTTTACCTCCTCAGTCACTTGTTACCGAATATTCAATTTCTTGACTTTGGTCACTTTATTCCATTCATTTCCATGAGGCATTCATATTCTACCTCCATTCAATTCATGTGATATACCTATTCTATGAGCCAAATACAATATACCTTTGTGCTCCATCTTGTATCTCTTTATGAACCAGGAGTTGTTTGTACTATGTAATCAAACACTTAATTCAATCATTTTTCGGTTATTCCAATACTGTGTTGTAAGCCCTCACTTGTTGGTTCATACCAGTTTTACTCTTGGGTTCATGTTTCACCCTTGTTAGAGTTCAAATCATATAATTCTTTAGTTCAGACCATAATTCTATCACACTTCTTTTCATCTCCCATCACTAGTTCTTTGAACTACGGAGCTCTGAATTCCTCATTGCACTATGAGGATACGTAGGCATGACAGCCCTAATCCTCACTGAGTGCTTTATCTATTTCCTTCCTTTTCCCATCCTTTTATGAGTAGTCTTAGATATCACACTTATTCAAGCGAGAACAATCAAAACAATTCCCATGGAGTACCATGGATGTTTGGGGTGTTAATACCTTCCCCTTGTATAACCGACTTCCTTACCCAACATATCTTTTCCCCGGGGTTTTATCGATGTTTTCCCTTTTCTTTGGGAATAAATAAAGTTCGATGGAGACTTTGTTGTATGTTCGAGCGTGCGATACGTTCGGGTATATTTCTACTAGCTTCAATAACAACCAAAACAAATGCAACACTTATGCAATGTACTCAACACCGACTCGACATGCATGTGGTACCAAATATTAACACTCAAGTTCATCTCACTCCATAATCCCCACCATATGATCGATTCCCTCTTGGAACCGGAGCACACCAAAATTTCTACCATCACTGTAGGTAACGCTTCACTAATCCCCCATAATAGGAATTAACTACTCGCACCCGATCCATAACAATGGGATCGAGGCTCACCAAAACTCGTTACCATCAACATAGATAATGCTTCTATATTACCCCATAATAAGGATTAGCTACTCGCACCTAATCCATCACCATAGAATCGAGGCTCACCAAAATTGGACCGAAGCCCGTACACCAAGATGCATGACTCTCACATAACATGCATTAACACAACAAGGTTCACCTAAAGAATCCCCACACACATCTTGTAACACCCCGATAAAAATAAGATAATTATTTAATTTAAGTTAATATTATATTTATTAATTTAATTAAATAATTGGAATTATTGGATTATTATTATTATTGGAATAATAATTATTGGAAAATATATAAGTTGGAAATAAGGAAAAAGAGTTCCATTTTTTTGGTAAAGAGGGTTTTACGTGAAAAGCAGAGAAGCGGCTGAAAAGAGGAAAAGGGCAAAGAGCAGAGCAAGAGGAAGAAGGTTGGAGAAGAGAAAAGCTTGAAGCTTAAAGATTCGCCAGATTAATTCAGGTAAGGGGGGTTTATCGTCGTTTAATGGGTATTATAGATTAACATGTAATGGGTAGTGATAAACCGTTGAATTGACCCTAATTGGGATGATGAGTGCTGAAAATTTGTGATGAATAAACTGTGTTTAAGCTGTGATTGAATCGGTAATTGTGTGAGTCGTGATTCCCCGAGCGTATCGCTTTTTACGGAATTGGAATCGGAGGTCCGGAAGTCCTCCAACGGCGGAAAATGCGGAGAATTCTGCATTCTGCTTCGTGTTAGCGCAGGAACAGCTTTCTGTCTTGCGTTAACCGGTTAACCCAGGGCGTTAACCGGTTAACACTGTTGTGAGTTGTGGAAATATTGCTGTTCTGTCTGCGTTAACCGGTTAACCCAGGGCGTTAACCGGTTAACACTGTTGAGTTTTGCCAGAAAGCGTGTTCTGTCTGCGTTAACCGGTTAACCCAGGGCGTTAACCGGTTAACACTGTGGGAAAAGAGAAAAAAATTGATAATTGAATCTTGTGTACGTTTTGGAATGGAATTATATAGTACTTAGTTTATGTCAAAGTTGATTATAAGTTGATTATGTTGAAAACATTGTTGTGTTGCTATTATTATCCTGTTGTCGGAATTTAAAGTCGTGTATGTCAAAGTTGATTATAAGTTGATTATGTTGAAGACATTGTTGTGTTGCTATTGCTATCATGTTGTCGGAATTCATATGCATTAAGTCGGAGCTTTGCTCACACCACGTTGGCCTGGATTGGCAAAAGTTGAAAGTTGAAGGCTTAAGCCTTGATGCCTCGTTAAATTGGCAAATTTTAAGTTGGGAGTTTTACTCCAAATGGTACCACATGCATGACGAGTCGAGTCTCATTAGAGTTGCATTTTGTTGGTTTGTTGTATGAGTATTTAATTTAATTGAGCAGTGATGCTTGTGTTGATATTGAGTATGACGTTGAGTTGATGTGCCGTTACTGAATGTGTGATGTGATTAGGGTGATTAATGTGTCAAATTACTTAACATGACATGATATTTTATAATGCTTATCATATCGATTGAGGAACTCACCCTTACAACTATTTTCCAGATAACGAGCAGTGATTGAGTAGAAGCTAGTGCTTGGGGTCTAGTGTAGTCTCCTTAGTGGGTCATGCTCTGATAGATGTAACATCGGGACGGGATGTTTCACCTTGTTGAATAATTCTCATGTAATGTGTTACATGTGTTGAATGATCGATTTGATCTCTATCCGCTGCGTATTTTGCAATGCTTTATGTTTTGATATAATAAAAGAGCATGACAGTTATTATGATGAATGGTGTGAAATGATTGTGTGACACCCTTAATTGCGTATTACTCTGATTGATATATTGTTATTCTAATTAAATATTTGGGGAATTTTAGAAGGGTGTTACACATCTCATCATTTATGCATCACATCATTCATCATGAAATAACCAATTCATGTTACCATATGAATAATATCAACAATAATAACAACTTGTCAACATCTTAACATCATCGACATAACAACATAATTATCACACCACGATATTACAACAAATGCAACAATTCATCAATCAAACGTATACAATAATATATTTATTAACATAGTAGGCATGTTAATATTATTAAAACATATCAACAACCACTACCATGTTATAGGTATGAGCATTAGCTTTCTACCGCTTCAAACGACATCAAAATCAGACTTACAAAATAAAAGTTATGACAAAAATCGTTGGGTTATGTCAACAATTCATTAATCGAACGTATGAATAAAACTTCCCTAACACAGTAGGCATAGGAATAATACTTAAACAATTCACTTATCACCATCACGTTATATCTCTAAGAGTCAGCTTTCTAATACTTCAAACCCTAACCCAAAATAATTCACGAGTTAAAAGTTATGATCAAAACGGTGCACTAAGGCGTTATTAAAAAGTTGTTGTTTTCTAAAATTTCCAACACAACTTTCATCTTTTTCAACCCTAAAAATGTCCATGAAATAATCACAAAAAATATTTTATCCCTGAAACAAAATTATAGCTCTCTATTTCAGATATCTAACGCTTCAAACGACACTCGATTTGGACTTACGGATCAAAAGTTATGGCCAAAACGATTTCGACCAAAAAACACAAAAAAAGGCCTCCCGCGCTGAGCGCGATCATGACAGACAGAATGCAGAATTTTCCGCGTTTTTCATCGTTGGAGGCCTTCTAGATCTCCGACTTCGATTCCGTAAAAAGCCAAACGCTCAGAAAATTACAACCCATACAATAATCTAATTATCTAAAGTTAATTTACAATTTTAACACAATTAAATTATTTAATCACAATTTTAAGATTATGCCTAAAACCTTCGAAATTGCAACAATGGTGGATATATGTTCAACCATAAAACAAAAAAATATACGCACATAAAGGACACGAAATTCATCATATAATCATCATATAACAACCATCATAGCATTTAAATTCAAAATTATGAATCAAAACACCCAACCCTAAGGAGGTTAAAGGTTTCTCCATTCTACCCTTCTACCATACCCACTACTATTGGAACAAGTTCTCACTCTTACCTGAATTCCTTGCAAAAGTTCTGAATTGAAACTTTCACTCTCTTCCCTTGATCACCTTTCCTATTGCCTCTTTGCTCCTTTTTCCCAAATGTCGTGTACTATGAAAATCTCCCTAAACCCAGGTTCCTCTTAACTTTTTATTTTTAGGGTAAACTTTTCCAAATCACCAACTTGACCCAAACTTAATTATCTCATATTCCTTCCTCCCACTAACTTTCTCAATTTCTTATATTTGCCCCAATTATTCTATCTTCACTAATTAATATAATAAAAATAAATAAAATATTATTTTTAATTATCAAAACAATTCTAAATTTTTCTACTTACTTCTATCATCCCTCTATATCCCTAACTCAAGGATACATACTCCGCCAACACTCAACCATAAAATAAATCATCAAAATTCATATTTCAAACAATTAAAATATAATAAAATATCTAATAAAAAACGGGGTGTTACACTATTCATATAAAAATTTACCACCAGAGTTAATACTTGAACACATGAATGTAAGATTTTCTCAATGTGTTACTCGGTAATCAAAGAGAGTAAACTAGACAAATTTCAATATTTGGTTTGATGATATTTAAATTCTAGCCAAAAAAAAGAAATTTCTCAATTAACATTCAAAATGAAAAAGTAAAATACTCTTACAAATTGAGTGGACTTTTAAAAAAATATTGTTACCTACAACTAGGTGAAAAGGAATTAGAAAGAGGGCAATTTTGTCTTTTTGTGATAAAAAATAGGGGACATGGGTTTCTTTATGGTAAAAATTAGGGTTTTTGAGTTTTTTTAAATTGACTCTTCCACAAAGAATTAACACCACACTCTCAACACGTCACTTAAACACTCGTAAAGGTTAAGAAACTTAAACCCAATTCCCTTAATCGTTTCTTCTTCTTCCACATATAGTCTCTATAGAACACATTTGTTTATGATTTTAAAATAGAAAAGGATTCCGATTATGATAAATTGGGTTGTTAAGGAAGATGCATATTTTATAAAATATATTTAAAAATGATTAAATATTTATGAGAAAGATGAAATGAAAAAGACAATTTAAATTCAATGGAAAGACAAAATCCATTGAAGTCGAGCGTGTAGATTGCAATAATTACGACAAACCTTCAAATTTTGGGCAGGTACAACAAACTTCACAATTGCACCTAAGTAAAAGATTTAATTCATTTTATTTTGATTTATTTTATTTTAAATCAATTGAATTTATATAAAATTACATGTGAAAGTCAAAACAGATCAAATATAAATAAAATATACTAAAAAAAGTCATGTGACAGCATCATATCATTAACAATATTGAGTAGTTTTAACGAGGGATTAAAAAAGTCATGTGACAATTCAAATTCATAAGTCTGACGAGAATTTGTGTTGTTTTACATAGATATTTTTAGATCTATCATCTTTAAGCAAAAGACGACTATGTATTAGTCCTAGATAAAATAATAACCATAAATTCAGATAAGAGTTAAACACACCAAAATTATAAGCAAAAACTATTAAAAATAAGCCTTAAACGTTTATTGAATTACTAAATTATGTTAAAAAGATTAAAATATATTATGTTATACTTTATTTTAATTCACTAGCTTTGCTAACACCTTTTTATTAATAAAATGATTACTGTTTAAAAATACATAACATTTTGAACAAGGCCTATGCCAATACGAAGATTTTACTCCATACCCTTACATTATATCTCGACCTCTATAAAATCTAAAAAATATTAAGTTTATCCTTTTTTAATTTAGAAATTTTCACCCCAACACAAATTTTCAAGATTTCTTTAAAGTTTTCCATAAATCTACCCGCGGTTTATTCGTAGATAATTTAAATTGTTTACCGAATAACTTACTTTTTATAATTAATTACAACGTAGGAACTTTATCAATTGCTTATTTGTGGGTAAATCTATATTTTCATGGGTAAACTTGTTTAAAGGATTACTAAGTTTTCCAAATTGTTTACTGAAAAAAATTATAATAAAGATTTCAGAAATTTTACCATCAGCTTATTCGCGGGTAAAGTTATGTTTTTGTGGCTAAAGTTATACATTGGAATACATTTACCCATGAATAAGTCACGGGTAAATTCCAAAAATCTTTGTTATATATTATCCGGTAAACAATTTGGAAAACTTAGTAATCCGCCAAACAAATTTACCCAAGAAAACAGATATTTACCCATGAATAAGCCGCGAGTAAAGTTTCGGAAATCTTTTTAACAAGTTATCTGGTAATCGATTCGGAAAATTTAGTTATCGGATAAACACATATCAAAATGACTATTGTTGGTTGTTGGAAAAATTTTCACTAAAATTGGCTCTAGTGCTGATGGCGTTGATAGAGAAAAATCCAATGGTTGACGTAAGGTGTTTAGGGCAGGCGGTAAGAATCATGGGACCACGATAATAAATTGTCATATGGATAGATGCCAAAAAATCAAATATCTTCCTAGGGGTGGAAAAATGGGTTCGGCCCATTGGGCATGCCCATTTTACCCGCACTTTAGTGCGGGGAGGGCCAAGGGTTTAGGCCCTCACCCTCTAATGTGTCATCCCTTTCCCACCCCATTTTCTTTGCAGGCTTTTGTGGACACGGGAATTTATATAAATTTTTGTGTTTTTAAGCTTAAAAGGTGCAGTGCCTGCGTGCTTTCCCTGCTCCATCCTCACTTTTTTAGCAGGGTGGGCCTAGGTTTTAGACTTGTATCCTCAACTATGCTCGCCCCATCCTGCCCTATTTTTCGCAGGCTTTTACAGTGTCGGCCTAAACGGGACGAGCATGCCCATTTTCCACCCCTATATCTTGTTGGTGGTTAAGTCATGATCGACTTCAAGGTAAAATTAAGACTTTTGTTATAGATAAAAAGGGATCTAGAGAAGTGTGTCCTACGACCATTATTGTGCAAACTTTACCTTAAAACTTTATTGAATTTGAATATATTAGGCTTTGGCTTAAGTATTTGAAGCTTGACTTTGTTGTCATTACTTGAAATATTGCTAAGGCAGATATAGTGAGTATGCATGAGAGAGAGAGGGATATTAAGTAAGAATTAGATAATATTCCTACGATAGTTTCATTTACCTTTGATCTTTTGACAACTTGTACTACAAATGACCATATTTTCTTAATAACTCATTATGTTGATTCTAATTGGAACTTAAAGACTAGGATTCTCAACGTTTCTCACATGTCTCCCCTCATTGTGGATTTAAATTGTCAAAAATGATTTTTTAATTTCTAAGTGATTGGCAGAATATAAAAGAAGATACTTTCCCTCACATTGGATGATGCTTCAGCTAATGATGTAATGCAAGCTCAATTGAAAAGACAACCTGTCTTGCGAAATTCACTACCAGAAATAATACATACTATGACGCTGTTTTCACCATGGTTGTGTGAAGGACCTTTGTGACATCTTAAAAATCAGACGCCTTCATTTTTATATATTTTTAAATTAAAAACAATTTACATTTTACTTCAGTTGGATATAACAATTATGGAGAAATATTGTAATGGTCATGGTTTTGAATCCCAGTGCTTGCAAATTTGTGATTTATTTAATATTATAGTAGCACATTTCTTTTTAACTTATTTTTAAATTAAATACAAGACACTTTTTCGCACAGTTGGAATTTCTAACTATGGTGAAATGTTTGCCCTTTTTTAATTTTTAAATTGTTAAAAAATATTAGCTTTGCTCAAATTAAAATAAATTAATAGGATTTCACCATGGTTGGATTTTCCAACTGTGGTGAAATGGTTTACTCTTATTTAAGAAATAAAGCTTTCCTTGTCATGTCTCTTCAGTTTCCACTGCCTTACAAAAACCATATTCGGTGTTTGCAAAAACAACAGTTAGCCCTAACAAGTTTATCATCTCCATTAACAACGAGAGTCTTAAACACATATCATCTTCAACTTGTTCATCATCGTATCATCTCCATTTTTTCACCATGATATCTTATCCAACTAGTTCTTCAAAACATGGTCGAACTTCATCAATATCTCTTCAACTCTTACAAAGCAATAAAATATGAAGAAAAAACTCAAAGGAGGAACATGAATGATACTTGTAAGAAGGAAAAAGAAAAACTCATCTGATATTTATCTCTTTGAATTCTTCATCATGTTTTTGGTACGTAAGATATCTCTGTTATTCATATAATAGTAATGTTGTTGAGATATGTTAGGCTTATGTTGTTGTTGTTTTTGTTGATGATGATGATGATGTTTAGTGCCTAAATCCTAAAGGTTTATTTATTTTTGTTGTTGTTATGAATGGTAGTGAATGTTTTATCTTAGTGTTTTTGTTTAGATAAGTCATATGTTTATTGTTGTTGTTGTTTATTGAGATAACGAAGGTTTTGTATTATTGAGATATTTAGGTTTTGTTGTTATTGAGACAATAAAAGTTTAGTGTTATTGTTGTTATTAAGATATTGAAGGTTTTGTGTTATTGAGATATTGAAGTTTTGTTATCATTGAATGTTTGAGGATGATGTTGAATGTTTGAGGATGATGTTATTGTTATTAAGAGTATAAACTCTAAAGGTTTAATGTGTTTTTTTTTAACATAGATGGATTATTCATATAGCCCCACTCAAACAAATATGTGTTCTACTAAGCCTTTGTAAAAGAAAAATAAAAACAAGAGGTGATATCATAATGACTAAATTAACAAAAGTATGCAACACAGATGTTAAGTTGTTGATTAAGTTTGATCATAAAACTTGGACTTGTTATGATAATAATGCTTTCATTTTTAGGAGTTATGCAGTATTCTTTGGACGTAACAAAGTGAATATTTTGATAGATAACTGAAGTCAAGTATCAAAAGATTTGAAACAAAGTATATCGACAAAACTTCAGGTATTAATTTTAATTTACATGATTTTGTAGTATTTTTTAAATTATTAATAACAACTTATTGATGTAATTGTAGTCCGTTTTTGAGTTTGAAGTAAGTGACGATAAATTGATGATGAATAAGTGGGTCTCTCATTGTGGTTAGTATTGGAGGGGCTTTAAGTTACAGCTCGCACATGAATACATTAGGAAGTCTAAGTCTGATTGTGAGCATCCAACTGTAAAATATAATTGTATTGATAAAGACATTTTGAGAGAAGTTTATCAAGTCTTATAGTTCTACTGAATTCTTGGTTAGTAGTAATATTATTATCTAAAGAATAATCTTATTGAAGTTAAGTATCAAAAGATTTGAAACAAAGTATATACAAAACTTCAGGTATTAGTTTTAATTTACATGATTTTGTAGTATTTTTTAAATTATTAATAACAACTTATTGATGTAATTGTAGTCCGTTTTTGAGTTTGAAGTAAGTGATGATAAATTGATGATGAATAAGTGGGTCTCTCATTGTGGTTAGTATTGGAGGGGCTTTAAGTTACAACTCGCACATGAATACATTAGGAAGTCTAAGTCTGATTGTGAGCATCCAACTGTAAAATATAATTTTATTGATAAAGACATTTTGAGAGAAGTTTATCAAGTCTTATAGTTCTACTGAATTCTTGGTTAGTGGTAATATTATTATCTAAAGAATAATCTTATTGTAATTTGCTAATATTTTGAAGATACGATCGTGTAAATTAATACTTTCACTATGTTTATAACAAGTTAAAAGTCATCAAGAATGGAAACCAAGGAATGAAATAAATATCTCCATAGATTGTCTCATTAGGTTAGAGAAAATTTGAGGAAGAAATGATTAATGAAAAAATATTACAAATGGGAGATGACTCACTAAGTTTGATTGCATCTAGGGTTGTCTCAAACAATTTGGAGGCCCTGTGTGGATTTTAAAAATCGGTCGTTAACAAAAAATTCAAAAAAAAAAAAAAGAATTTCATATTATATAAGTAAATTTTGGGTGGGTCTTTATTTTAAATTGAATTATTTACTATATACCAAACCTTCTTCCATTTGTGACATCTCTGAATCATTCATCAACATCTTTTCAATATTTCTTTTTTTCTTCTTATATCTCTCTAGGTATTTTTAGGTATTTTAAGGTTTTGCAAAGGTACAATTCTTCAATTTCCACATTTGTTGATTTTTCATTATGTCTATTTCACTTGTAAAGATCCAATACTAACAATGTCTCCCCAACGATATCAGTGATATTTTTCAACTAAAAAATATTTATTTGTTTATTTAATTTTTTCCATTTTTTTAAGTTGTTGATTTATAATTCTATCCAATATTTATGTGTGTTTCTTCTTTTACGATAGGATGCGTTTTTTTTTTTTATTTCAAAGTTTGAAAATTTGTGTTCCAGAACAAAATTGTTTTGAGATACTTTGATAAACGTCTCAAAATTTTATTGTAATTGATATAGTAGCATGAAAAAAGTTAAATTAATTTTTAAAAAATTATAAAACCTTATAAATATTGTGTTAGGCTAGATTAAACTAAATTAAGTTGTTTAAAAATATTTTAAGTTTTACTAATTTAATTTATTATCCATATATATATATATATATATATATATATATATATATATATATATATATATATATATATATATATATATATATTCTTTTGTCAATTAAAATATTAAATATAATATAAATCGTTATGGTTATGATATCTTATTCATGTTGTGTGTAGGATTTATTAGTTGATATGGTCATTCATGGTTCATTTGTTCCACATGTACAACATGATATATTAGTAGAAACAATTGGAACAAAGGAGTATGGTGGGCTTGTTTGTGGTGTTGGACAAGGTATCGGTCTGAGATTGTACTTCAGAATATCGAGAAAGAGTATAGATTTTTCTAAGAAAGAGATTGTACTTAAGTACTTTCAAGGTTAAGACTCTCTTCCTTTTTTGAATTTTGTTTTATCATTTAGGTATATGCATTATTTCTGTATATAATCAAATAAATCATATATTTGTGAATTCTTTGACTCATTTAGCATGCGGATCTCATCGAGTCAACCAAACATTATTGAAACATACTTACAATCACAGTTGAGAGATGGGAATCAAGTTTTTCATGTAGCATCATTTATCAATTCATGATTAATTTTGAAATTATGGTTTCTCTTATATTTAGTGTTTCATATTTTACCAATTACTAATTATGCTTGTGTCCTTTCAGTGGTAACTGCAATTGATTATTATCTTTCCTTGGTAGTGTAAGATTATTGTGATATGTTCCTTAGGAAAACAACTTGAACCAAAGATGAAACATATAGTTGTTGGGTCAGATTTTAGGTAGATATGTGGCATCTCTCTTACTTGTCTGTTGCTCCTAGTCCAATATTGATGCTCTTCCTCATGACCTATTAAATGGTATCATAAGCCTTTGATTTCTAATAACCCGTATAATATATATCTAGAATAATATCATACAAGTGTTATTAATTGGTACTGATTCAACATAAGTGCCTAATGACATCAATATATACACATTTCCAAACTAAAAACATCAATGGAACATGTTATACAATAGTGCCTAAACAATAAAAATCTAAGAACTATGTGCAATATCTTCATTGCACACAACTCCACAACGGAAGATCAGAATAACTGCGTCCCTTGAAACATCCATAGACAGCTTCTCTTAGATTCAACCTGCAAGGTATACCTGAAAAATAACAACAATAATGGGATGAGATAATAATCTCAGTGAGTTCTCATATCCTATGGGACCACTCGACTCTATAGGGTTCCTACTCGATTCTAACTCAAGTTTTCACCTTCCATATATGCATCATTCACACCTTGTAACTAGGACTTGAGTAACTACGAGATAATCGCAATGTATCGAAACATGTCACTTGAGTTCACATAACTCGATAAATCACTATTCGGATTCACGCAACATCGATCCCCAACCGGACCTACGTCTAGGCCAAGGCTTGGTTCATGCATGTCCGTATGATTCGACTTTCACAGTGGATATCAGGTTCCCCTATGGGACTCAAACCCACTTTTAATAACCATCACTCATATGGGACTCAAACCCACTTTGAGTATCTTTCACCGTATGGGACTCTAACCCACTTAGGTGTCCACCTCTCCCCCATGTCCACCATGGTTGGGGCTCAAACCCAATTGGGGCACGAATCACCGGTGCCACATCCCCACTTACTGCTTTACCTAAGCCCTTGAAGTGGTATGTGCATAATCACAAATGATTCCGAATACGTGATTAATTCTCAATCACCAATAGTACTTTCAGAGCAACACTCCTCATCAAAATAGGACTTTTAGAACAAATGTTCCTCACCAAAAATATCAAACAATTCTCATGATATCATATCAATTCTTATGGCATCATAACATGATTCATTCTCATACATAAATCACACATGTTTCATACAAAGTATATTGATTCGTTTATCAGGTGACCACTTGTCCACGATACACACCTAGGTACCGTGGCATCCAAGAAATACCGTATATTCATTTCCATAACCTAGATTATCTTTCTAAGTTAGTAATAAAGTCATTCTCCTAGGTTTCCTCACTCATCTTTGTAAGGTTTTAATCATGTTATTTCATATTCAACATAACAACAATGTTTAACATTCATCATAATATAATTCATAGCATTTATAAATCACATAATATACTATAACATGTAATAATAACAATAGTCATTTACGTTATGTTTCTAACACAACCGTCCACGTCCAAAACGGAGTTACAATTCTCAAATGATTTAACAATCTCACTTAATCAAGAATATAGGTTAATATTTGTTCCTTGCACAAATATTAAACAACAAGAGCTTAACCTAGTGGTAAGGCTTGCTCCATACCAAGGAGGTCCTAGGTTTGAACCTCAGAAAGTTCAAACAATCAATTGCAATGATTGTCAGAGCCAAGGGGTCTTTCTATGGAAACCTTCACGAACAATCATCGTTTTTTGATGGTTTTTCCATTTCTCACCGTTGCTCTTTCCACACCTCCAGATATCTGGTGCCAAATTGCCGCCTGTTTTCTTATTTTTTCGATAATTGAGTTGACTATCTTTGTGGCATCGATTGTACAAGTTCGCGTTGCAACCCAAGACCAATCGATTGGTTTCTAATAAATCAACCTCAACCAAAATAGAAAGTTTATGCAATCGATTGGAGATAAGGACCAATCGATTGGTCCCATCCCATTTCGACTTTTTCACTCATAGAAACTTCATTTCCTCTATTACTCAAAATGGTTTCCAAATGTTACTCCATTTATAACAACCAATCTCTTGTCATGAACATAAAACACATCAAAAACACCTTCAAAGCAACAACCATATCATTAAATCCCAAGAATCCAATAAATAAAAAACACACATAGAAGTATCATCAATGAATATTCATTTGATCCATAAAGAACTAATTATAATATCATATATCATACTATCAATTTCATGGTTCATTAACCCTAATTTCCAAATATAAAGTTCTACCTAGATCTCACCTAGTAGAAGAAGAAGATGAATTTTGTTGAAGAAGATGAGATGATTTGGTGAAGATGATAGTGAAGATGATATGATGATGGTGGTGGTGGTGGTGGTTTCCTCCTCTTTCTCTCTTCTTCTTCCTTTCTCCCTTTTCCTCTATTCTACTCTTCCCCTTTCTTTCTTTTCTTTCTGATATCTCTATCTCTCCTACCTACTTTTTCTACTTCTTCTTATCCTTTTTTTCTTCTTCTTTTCAATCCCCACCACACAAAATACATATATAATATATAGAATATCAAGTAGTAATAAAATATCTCAATTGATATTTTATCTTCCAGTACCAATTGACCAATTATTAATGTTACCAAAAATGTCCTCTCTTGTACTTATTAATATAGGTCTGTCTCTTTTATTAATAATTAATCTCTTCAAAGTTCACTGGTTACTCTATTGGTTCCAATTGACAAAATTTAGAGCACATAGGAGCTCTAATTGTTCCAACTGACAAAAGATCGAGTACACGGGAACTCAATTGATCTCAACTGACAATTAATTGAGCATTTAAGAGAATATGGGATATTACATGGTTTGAATAAAGGAATGTACTTACTTGTATCAAAATTTCAAGGAAGAGGTGTCAACAGCGGTACAAGTGTATATGGACAAAAAAGTTTCCACTTGAGAGGAAGTATTGTAGACTCACACTTGAGGGGGTGTTAAGAATTATAAATCAAATGTGAGATGGAGTCTCACATTGGTTATAAATATGGTGACTTGAGCATTTATAAGTGGGAGAATCCACACACCTATCACCTTAAGTTTTTGGATGAATATGTGATGTCCCTTTCACTTGAGTGTTGCTCTTAGCCCGATGTTAATGTTCCTCCTCTTGACCTAACAGTTGTTATGTAAGTTTATATTTATGATATTAGTAATATTTTCTTTGGTTTTGCAATTAACTTAACGTATAATGTTTAAATTGTTTTCAATATATAGAGTTGTGGAGGGAACCAATATGTTGAAAGAACATAGAAAAAAACTTAAATTTTATACCCCCTTGGTAAGTATATTTTTTGTGACATTAATATGTTTATAACTACCTAGAACTCACCTAGTAGAAGAAGAAGATTAGATGTTGTTGGTGAAGATGATAGTGAAGATGACATGATGATGGTTGTGGTGGTGGTTTCCTCATCTTTCTCTCTTCTTCTTCCTTTCTCATTATACACTTGTACTGCCGTTGACACATCTTCCTTGACATTCCGATACAAGTAAGTACACCCCTTTGTTCAAACCATGTAATATCCCATATTCCCTTAAATGCTCAATTAATTGTCAGTTAAGATCAATTGAGTTTCCATGTACTCTATCTTTTGTCAGTTGGAATATTAGAGCTCCTATGTGCTCTAAATGTTGTCAATTTGGACCAGTAGATTAACCAGTGAACTCTGAAGAGATTAATTATTAATAAAAGAGACATACCAATATTAATAAGTACAAGAGAGGACATTTTTGATAACATTAATAATTGGTCAATTGGTACTGGAAGATAAAATATCAATTAGGATATTTTATTACTATTTGATATTATATATATATATATATATATATATATATATATATATATATATATATATATATATATAATATATATATTATATATATATATATATATATATATATATATATATATATATTATATATGTACTTTGTGTGATGAGGATTGAAAAGAAGAAAAAAATATAAGAAGAAGTAGAAAGAGTAGGTAGAAGAGATAGAGATATCAGAAAGAAAAGAAAGAAAGGGGAAAAGTAGAGAAGAGGAAAAGGGAGAAAGGAAGAAGAAGAGAGAAAGAGGAGGAAACCACCACCACCATCATCATGTCATCTTCACTATCATCTTAACCAACATCATCTCATCTTCTTCACCAAACTTCATCTTCTTTTTCTACTAGGTGAGTTCTAGGTAGAACTTTAGATTTGGAAATTAAGGTTAATGAACCATGGAATTGATAGTATGATAGGTGATATTATAATGAGTTTTTTATGGATCATGTGAATATTCATTGATGATTCACACTTGAGGGGGTGTTAAGAATTATAAATCAAGTGTGAGTTGGAGTCTCACATTGGTTATAAATATGGTGATTTGAGCATTTATAAGTGGGAGAATTCACACACCGATCACCTTAAGTTTTTGGATGAGTATGTGATGTCCCTTTCACTTGAGTATTGCTCTTAGCCCGATGTTAATGTTCCTCCTCTTGACCTAAAAGTTGTTATGTAAGTTTATATTTATGATATTAGTAATATTTTCTTTGGATTTGCAATTAACTTAGCGTCTAATGTTTAAATTATTTTCAATATATAGAGTTGTGGAGGGAACCAATATGTTGAAAGAACTTAGAAAAAAACTTAAATTTTATACCCCTGTGGTAAGTGTATTATTTGTGACATTAATATGTTTGTAACTACCTAGAACTCACCTAGTAGAAGAAGAAGATGAAGTTTGGTGAAGAAGATGAGATGATGTTGGTGAAGATGATAGTGAAGATGACATGATGATGGTGGTGGTAGTGGTGGTTTCCTCCTCTTTCTCTCTTCTTCTTCCTTTCTCCCTTTTCCTCTTCTATACTCTTCCCCTTTCTTTCTTTTCTTTCTGAAATCTCTATCTCTCCTACCTACTCTTTCTACTTCTTCTTATCCTTTTTTTCTTCTTTTCAATCCCCACCACACAAAATACATATATAATATATACAATATCAAGTAGTAATAAAATATCCCAATTGATATTTTATCTTCCAGTACCAATTGACCAATTATTAATGTTACCAAAAATATCCTCTCTTGTACTTATTAATATAAGTCTGTCTCTTTTATTAATAATTAATCTCTTTAGAGTTCACTGGTTACTCTATTGGTCCCAATTGAACACATTTAGAGCACATAGGAGCTCTAATTGTTCCAACTGACAAAAGATAGAGTACACGAGAACTCAATTGATCTTAACTGACAATTAATTGAGAATTTAAGAGAATATGGGATATTACATGGTTTGAATAAAGGGATATACTTACTTGTATCAAAATGTCAAGGAAGAGGTGTCAACAGCGGTACAAGTGTATATGGACAAAAATGTTTCCACTTGAGAGGAAGTATCGTAGACTCACACTTAAGGGGCTGTTAAGAATTATAAATCAAGTGTGAGATGGAGTCTCACATTGGTTACAAATATGGTGACTTGAGCATTTATAAGTGGGAGAATCCACACACCTATCACCTTAAGTTTTTGGATGAATATGTGATGTCCCTTTCACTTGAGTGTTGCTCTTAGCCCAATCTTAGTGTTCCTCCTCTTGACCTAACAGTTGTTATGTAAGTTTATATTTATGATATTAGTAATATTTTCTTTGACTTTGCAATTAACTTAGCGTCTAATGTTTAAATTGTTGTCAATATATAAAGTTTTGGAGGGAACCAATATGTTGAAAGAACATAGAAAAAAACTTAAATTTTATACCCCCTTGGTAAGTGTATTATTTGTGACATTAATATGTTTATAACTACCTAGAACTCACCTAGTAGAAGAAGATGATGGGGTTTGGTGAAGAAGATGAGATGTTGTTAGTGAAGATGATAGTGAATAGGACATGATGATGGTGGTGGTGGTGGTTTCCTCCTCTTCTCTCTTCTTCTTCATTTCTCATTATACACTTGTACTACCGTTGACACCACTTCCTTGACATTTCTATACAAGTAAGAACATCCCTTTGTTCAAACCATGTAATATCCCATATTCCCTTAAATGCTCAATTAATTGTCAATTGAGATCAATTGAGTTCCCGTGTACTCTATCTTTTGTCAAATGGAATATATAGAGCTCCTATGTGCTCTAAATATTGTCAATTTGGACCAATAGAGTAACCAGTGAACTCTGAAGAGATTAATTGTTAATAAAAGAGACAGACCAATATTAATAAGTACAAGAGAGGGTATTTTTGGTAACTTTAATAATGGATCAATTGGTACTGAAAGATAAAATATCAATTGTGATATTTTATTACTATTTGATATTATATATATTATATATGTACTTTGTGTGGTGGGGATTGAAAAGAAAAAAAAAGATAAGAAGAAGTAGAAAGAGTAGGTAGGAGAGATAGAGATATCAGAAAGAAAAGAAAGAAAGGGGAAGAGTAAAGAAGAGGAAAAGGGAGAAAGGAAGAAGAAGAGAGAAAGAGGAGGAAACCACCACCACCACCATCATCATGTCATCTTCACTATCATCTTAACCAACATCATCTCATCTTCTTCACCAAACTTCATCTTCTTCTTCTACTAGGTGAGTTTTAGGTAGAACTTTAGCTTTTGAAGTTAGGGTTAATGAACCATGTAATTGATAGTATGATAGGTGATATTATAATGAGTTTTTTTATGGATCATGTGAATATTCATTGATGATTCACACTTGAGGGGGTGTTAAGAGTTATAAATCAAGTGTGAGTTAGAGTCTTACATTGGTTATAAATATGGTGATTTGAGCATTTATAAGTGGGAGAATTCACACACCGATCACCTTAAGTTTTTGGATGAGTATGTGATGTCCCTTTCACTTGAGTGTTGCTCTTAGCCCTATGTTAATGTTCCTCCTCTTGACCTAACAACTGTTATGTAAGTTTATATTTATGATATTAGTAATATTTTCTTCGGCTTTGCAATTTACTTAGCGTCTAATGTTTAAATTATTTTCAATATATAGAGTTGTGGAGGGAACCAATATGTTGAAAGAACTTAGAAAAAAACTTAAATTTTATACCCCCGTGGTAAGTGTATTAATTGTGACATTAATATGTTTACAACTACCTAGAACTCACCTAGTAGAATAAGAAGATGAAGTTTGATGAAGAAGATGAGATGATGTTGGTGAAGATGATAGTGAAGATGACATGATGATGGTGGTGGTGGTGGTTTCCTCGTCTTTCTCTCTTCTTCTTCCTTTCTCCTTTTTCCTCTTCTCTACTCTTCCCCTTTCTTTCTTTTCTTTCTGATATCTCTATCTCTCCTACCTACTCTTTATACTTCTTCTTATCCTTTTTTTTTCTTCTTTTCAATCCCTACCACACAAAATACATATATAATATATATAATATCAAATAGTAATAAAATATCTCAATTGATATTTTATCTTCCAGTACCAATTGACTAATTATTAATGTTATCAAAAATATCCTCTCTTGTACTTATTAATATTGGTCTGTCTTTTTTATTAATAATTAATCTCTTCAGAGTTCACTGGTTTACTCTATTGGTCTCAATTAACAACATTTAGAGCATATAGGAGCTCTAATTGTTCCAACGGACAAAAGATAGAGTACACAAGAACTTAATTGATATCAACTGACAATTAATTGAGCATTTAAGGGAATATGAGATATTATATGGTTTGAATAAAGGGATGTACTTACTTGTACCGAAATGTCAAGGAAGAGGTGTCAACGACGGTACAAGTGTATATGGACAAAAAAGTTTCCACTTGAGAGGAAGTTTTGTAGAATCACACTTGAGGGGGTATTACGAATTATAAATCAAGTGTGAGATGGAGTCTCACATTGGTTATAAATATGGTGACTTTAACATTTATAAGTGGGAGAATCCACACACATATCACCTTAAGTTTTTGAATGAATATGTGATGTCCCTTTCACTTGAGTGTTGCTCTTAGTCCAATGTTAGTGTTCCTCCTCTTGACCTAACAGTTGTTATGTAAGTTTATATTTATGATATTAGTAATATTTTCTTTGGTTTTGCAATTAACTTAGCGTCTAATGTTTAAATTGTTTTCAATATATAGAGTTGTGGAGGGAACCAATATATTGAAAGAACTTAAAAAAAAACTTAAATTGTATACCCTTTTGGTAAGTGTATTATTTGTGACATTAATATGTTTATAACTACATTTTTTTTTCTGTGTATTATTACTCATTATACAAAATAAATTTGTAGACAAGGAAATATCCAGGAGGATATGAATGTGAATATTATTTCATGAAATACATGATAAACCTTGTCTCTATTGGCATTGTTGTTTCTCGGGAGCAGGTAATATATATTTACAATAACATATTAATGATTTTTACCGCATAAAAGTTTGTTATTATTTCTAATCAAGTGATCTTACATTTCTTTCAAATTTATATAAATCTTAATGATCCTACATCATTCGCATCATAAGATTTTAAAGACGTTTGTACACATTAGATATGTTGCTTCAATGATATTTATAGGTCAAAGTGAAATTGATTTTGTAATATATGTTTGCAATATGTTGGTTTTGATGTAAATAATATTTAAGTTTGTTTTATATATATATATATATATATATATATATATATATATATATATATATATATATATATATATATATATATATATATATATATATATATATATATATACACACACTGGGTCTCGGAGGTGCCCAGGAGAAACGGTAACAAAGGGCCCCCGTTTTTTAGGGACACAAATTTTTTGTTTTTTTTACTATATATACATATATATATATATATATATATATATATATATATATATATATATATATATATATATATATAAAATATTTTTGACTAAAACATATATATATATATATATATATAATTAATATTAATATTTTTTTATAAGTTTAAAATCTAATAAAAAAATTAACCTTAGATTGAATCACATATGACATATCATATATAATAATAAAACATCTATTATTAATATATTAAAATCATTCTCATTTTATACCAAAAAAAAATATTCCCATAAATTATGTAAAAAAAAAACCTTCACATAAATGTGATTCACTATAAAAATAGAAAACCTAAAATTAGTAAAAATAAAATTTAGACTTTTAACATTATGGCATAAAAAAACCATTACACTACATGTCTCTTTCGTTCCCTCTTATCTATCTACATTTGAGGAGATTTCTTATCGGTTATGTGAGTATATTTTCTTTATCGATCATGTTGCCGTTGGTTGTAGTTTTATCAATTATTAATTTAGAATATTTTCATTATGCTACTATACATGTTTTGTAATTTAGTTAGTTAGTTTGTTTCATTATTAATTTATACTTTATATGTTGGTATTTTTTCGTGTTTACAATACAGGTGTGGGTTTGTTTTGGTCGCAGGGGCATCTAGTAGAGGTTTAGAGTCAAGCCAACAATAAAAAAATAGGTGTTATTGTTTACTAACTTAGTGCTGTTATTTATTCATTATATTTATAGGCTTGTTGTTCGCACTTTTTGAGTTGTTGAAATGATGCATAGAAAATAACTTTTTAGTCATCAAAACAGGAAAAGAAAGAAACAAATTGAAATTGTTGTTAAATCTCAAAATGACGCTTTCGATAAAAAAATAGTAAACAGAAATAATGAAGAACATGTTGTTTTGAATGTAGATAATAATGAAAATGAGAATATCCTTGTTTTTGCTAATGAACAACTTAATGAGTCTATTCCATTAGATATTTATAATTCAAGAACATGGAATAACCTTATTAGTGATTTAAGGGATGAATTGTTAAAAATGATCCTAAAAGAGATATGTCAATTGTGAATGATCCTAAAGATATCCTTGGTAGACACTTTTTATTCTCACATTACATTCATTATTATGCTAATGGAGAAAATCAAGATATGAGTTGTCTTGTTTATTCAAAAGAATTGGATTTTTTGTTGTTGTTGTAAGATGTTCTATAGAAGTCCTAAAATAAATCACTTAGCTCAAGAAGGTTTTAATGATTGGTCTCATCTTACGATTAGGCTTAAAGAACATGAATCAAGCAATGCACACATGACTTTTATTGAGTGAATGGATTGACTTACAAATCATATTTCAAAAAATATAACAATTGATAAACATTTTCAAGAGCTTAAAAGAAAATAAAAAGGACATTGGAAGAATGTTTTGGTTAGGATAATTTATATTGTTAGATATATTTCTGGACAAAATTTAACTTTTCGTGGAACAAATAAAAAGATCAATGTACAAAATAATGGGAACTTTTTTTCTCTTATTGAGATGATTGTTAATAAGATTTTGTTATGCAAAGGCACCTTGATCGCATCAAGAATAACAAAATTAATTCTCATTATCTTACAGATAAGATCCAAAATGAATTGATTAATATGGTAGATAATGAAGTTAAAAGTGCAATAATCCAAAAGATCAAAGAAGCAAAATACTTTTATGTGATACTTGATTGCACTCCTGATGTAAGTCACCAAGAACAAATGACTCTCATACTAAGTTGTATGGATGCTTCTACAAGTCTAATAAAGATAGAAGAATGTTTTCATAGAATTTTTGAAAGTCGATATTTACTAGCTATGACTATCTGGTTTAAGTTATTATTTGTTGTTAATAAAATTAGAAAAAGTTTAAAAAAAAAGGACATATGAATTGATGTGGCTATACAGTTAGTAAAAGGTTTGATTACACACTTGAAAAAATATAGAGAATTTGGTTTAACAAAGGTTATTGCTAGTACTGAAATAATTGCAAATGAAATGGACATTGAATGTGTGTTTACTCAAAAACGTCAAATTCGTAGAAAGAAACACTATGATGAAAATTCATTTGAACGCACACAATCAAATCTTGAGTCTGTTGAGGAGTCTTTTAGAATTCATAATTTGTTTTACATTGTACATCAAGCAAGTGGCTCACTTAATAGAATATTTGAACAATATAGCACTTATGAGAATATTTTTCGATTTTTGTTTAATATTGAAAGACTTAAGTCATTTTTTGATGAGAACTTGAAACTGTCTTGCATAAATCTTGAAACTTATTTGAAACATGAAAATTCTTATGATCTTAATGGTGAAGTTGTATATGAAGAATTAAAAGTCATCAGATAGATTTTAAATCAAAATTCGATTTTATAATATTGAGTTCTCTTAAGACATTCAATTATTTTTCTAATGCATGCATAACTTATAGAATAATATTAACTATTCATGTTACTGTTGCATTGGCTGAGAAGAGTTTTTCAAAATTAAAATTGCTAAAGTCTTATTTGCGATCGACAATGTCGCATATTAGATTAAATAGTCTTGCTTTGATTTCAATTAAAGATGATTTTTTAAAGAATCTTGATTTTGATCTTATTGATGATTTTGCAGAAAAAAATGCTAGGAGGATGAATTCAAATATTAATAGCAAAAAATGCGCTAGTGTAAGAATTGGAATGCTACAGATAAATGTTTTGATTGATAGATACATCATAAATACTTTTGTCATAATTTTATTGTATACTTTTCAATATTAATGTAATTTTTCATATTTTTTTACAATTATATATTAATAAATATATGACTTATAAATCAGGTAAAATAAAAATTATGAAATAAGAAAAAGGTGCCAAATTGATAATTTCGACAGGGCACTCAAAATCTCGGGGACGACCCTGATAGATATATATATATATATATATATATATATATATATATATATATATATATATATATATATATATATATATATATATATATATATATATATATATATATATATATAAAAGAATTCACCACAATTGTATCAATCAACCGTGATGAAATTTGACACGCTAACTATTTTTTATCCATGGTTTGGATAAGAATTGAATCTATGACCTAACAACATTTCATCACGGTTGATAATCCTAACTGTGGTGAAATGTGGCGTGCTACCTAGTTTTTCACCGCGACCACTAGCACTTAGTGAAAAGTAACACAATTTTTATCACACCCTTCGTTACATATAAACACCAACCATGATGAAATCCATTTACCAATCATGGCGAATGATATTTTTTGTAGTAGTCATTTGTTGTTATGTGATGGAGAGTTCTTTCATGAGCGTTGTTTGATACATATTTTAAATCTCATTGTGTATGAGGGGATTTAAGTTGTAGAAAATGTATTGGAAAAGATTAAAGATAGTGTCAAGTATGTGATAGGTTCGGAGGTTAGAAAGAAAAAATTTAAGAAATGCCCTGAACTCAGTGTGGTGTTAACACTTCAATTGGTTTGTCTTTTGGTGTTCCAATAATATGGAATTCAACTTATTTGATGTTAAAAAACACTTTAAAGTATTGACGTGTATGTCTTAACTTTCATGATGATAATTTAAGGTTTGTCCTTCAGAAGAAGACTGAAAAATGAGGAGAGAAAATGCGTTATTCTTGTTGTCATTTTATGAGATCACAAATTTGATTTCTGAAACATCTCACGCTACTTCCAATTTCTTTACTTTTTTTTTTTTTGCAAATTTGAAAAAATTAGTGTGCTTCATTGTCTGAAAGTTGAAGTCAATATTGTTAAAAATATGGGTACTAATATAATATTGAAGCTCTAGGAACAGTTCTTGACCCAAAGATGAAGTTTTTTAATTTGGAATTTTGTTATTCAAAAGTTGATTCACTTACTTCTAAACTTGAATTGGAAGAAGTTAAGAAGAATTTGTACAATTTCTTTTATAATTATTCTTCCATTCGTAATTCATCTACCACAACTTCTATAAACACTCCATATGCTACTTTGTCTACCTACAAATTGACTTTTAACTTGTTCATTGTAAGTAGCTTAATTATAGGATATATATTTTCTTTATTTGAATGACATGATATATGAATATGTGAAGCAATTAATTATATTTTATATTAGATGTAACTTATTTAATGTAATGTGAGTAACTTTGTGTTGGTATATCTGTTCGAGGGACAATTTTGTTAATATATAAGAATTTGTATGTTACTGTATGTGGACTTATTTTTTAACTTTGAATAATATAATAGGCATTAATAGGACACAATCAATAACTTACAACTTCAATAGAAAAGTATCAACTTAATATTTATTTGGAGGAGTTTAGTTTGGATTCTTCTTATCAAAATTACGATGACCTGAATGTTATTCAATTGTGGAAGGAGAATAGGTATCAGTTTGAAGATATATCTTTAATGACTCGTGATTTGTTACAAATTCCTATCACTATTGTTAAATCTGAATCGGTTATTAGCATTGGCTATATCATTCTTAACAAGTATAAAAGTCGTTTATTGTCAAAAAATATGGAGGTTTTGATTTGCACTCGCAACTGGCTTCACAATTTTAATAGTTCGAGTATATAAGCATATTTAATCATGTTTTTAATTGATTTATTTCATTTATATGTAGTTTGTTTGGCTACATAAAATATATGGCTGTGATTTTTTTTTCATTTTTTTTATGCACATGTAGCGGATAACAATGAGAGAGAGGGATGGTGGAAGGTTTCAGCCAACTGCTAAGACAATAATGGAAATTTCATATGTTTACGACATAGATGATGATTGGTGAAGTGTTTGTCATAGAGCTTTTTGTATTGATTTTTTAATGTTGATTCTTGGTTGTCTTTGTTTAACTTATGTTAGTTTATTTTGTTGATTTGTGTCCCTAGATGTCATTCCTTAGGTTGTACTTTTAGATTTTTTTGTATTGTGATGTTACTGTTATATCATGGTTAAGTGGATTATTTTGGTGTTTTAGTGTGTTTTTTCATTTTTTATATTATAGTTATGTTATTTTATTTGTGTCAGAAGAATATGACATTAACGTTAAGATTTGTTGAAATGTTATTATGTGTTGATAAAAAAATTGTTGACATCTTAGATAATGACTAAATTTTTTGTTTATTTTGTAGTAAATTAAACTGTAAAAAAAATTGACAGAATCGACTCACCAACTTGTTAGTGAACGAATTAGACTTGATATTTAAGCCCAGACGCATTAGTTGTTTCATCATACCCACTTATCACCTTTAGATACATCAACATATCAAATAAAATAAAATTAAAAAATCTTTGTTTCATTATTTAATATTTTAATTCATAAATATAATGTTAATATTTTATATATCAATATATAAAAGCTGTATTATTTTTGTTCAATGTATCGACATATCAAACAAAGGAGAGTAAAATATGCTTCACTTTTCATCTCTTTCTCATTATTTAATATAAATATAAATGTTTTATATATTAACAAACAAATTATTATAAAACAACTTTTTATTATTTTATCTAATGATAAATATATTTCTCATCTTTTCCTCCTAATTATTTAATAATTTAATTTGCAAATATAAGATTTTATATATCAATAAAAAATAATTATATTAGACATATCAAATAAAATAGAAAAAGAATAAATTAAATATGTCTACCATCAAATATAATACAATATAAAAAAATTATTTTATATAATTATATTTTTTTATTAATGTTTTTCCTACTCCTATTTCGAAAATCAAATACACCCTGCCAAAACAAATGGACACTTGTTCTACGACGTCTTACATATAATATCAATGCACCTAAAAATCAGTTTGTGCACACTTCTCAAGATAGAAGAAAAATATTAAAATATTAAAATATATATATATATATATATATATATATATATATATATATATATATATATATATATATATATATATATATATATATATATATATATATATATATATATATATATATATATATATATATATATATATATATATATATATACTCCCTCCGTTCTTTTATAAGGGTCACTTTCTTACAAAAAAAATTTGTTTCTTTTTAATTGTCACTTACAAAGTTCAAGGTAGTATTAATTGCAATTTTGTCAAAATTACCCCTAGATAATGATTGCAGAGAGAGAAAAAGTAAAGTGAATGTAATAAATAATTAAGGGTATTATAGGTAAAAGAAGAATTATTGTTTGAAAAGTAACAATAATGATTAGCTTCCTTAGTATATGTAAAAAGTCAAAATGTGACACTTAAAAAGGAACGGAGGGAGTATAACATTGTAGGTCTTTATTTTTTATTCTCACCTAAACATTTTTTTTACTCACGTAAAACTGAAAATAAATCGAATCAAATCAAACTCATCTCAACTCGAATTAGTTGAACTCAAATTTCAATTCAAATTTGCTTTAAATTCAAACTCGATTACTTATAAATTCGCAAACAATTCAATTCAACTTGTTAAATTCAACTTACTTATTTCATAGATTTAAAAATTATTTCTTAAATCTTTCTTTATATATTTAATATTTTAAAAAAAATTAAAATAAAATAAAAAGTTAGCCGATTGAAATTTAGTTTTAAAAAAATAGATTTTTTTTTATATTTTTAAAATGAATTCTATAATATTTTTCAAAATATTAAAAAAAATATATTTTTTATATATTAAAACACTAATTTTGACATTCTATAATATAAACATATATTATTATATATTATTAAAGATCAAAACATAGTCAAAATCAAAAAATTTTCAAAAAATTTATAAAATAGTTTTTAAATTAAGTGATTTTCTAAAATTTTGATATTCAAAAAAAAATTATGATAAAATGATGAAATATTTAAGATTTTAAGAATAACTATTTAAATTAAATTTTTATGAAAAAAATTTAGACCAAAATATATAACGGTATAAAAGTTATTTTAAAAATAAAAAAACAGACCCTTAATTGTCTAAAAAATCTATTAATTTAAAAATTACACAATTCTTGAAAGAAACATTTGAAAGTCTAATTCAAAAACTACTGAATTTGTCTCAAAAATCCACAATTTCATAATATTTAAGAACCTTAGAAATTGAATGATAGTACATCAAAACTACTAAAAATGGATACATTTCATACTATACCACATAAATTTCATTCACTTGTTATTTTAACAAATGTCATTATACCTCCAAAAATAATTACTCTAAATACAATTTCAGCACTATTTACCATAAATAGTACAGAAGGACAATATAGGATTAAGATTTGTAATAAATCTTTAAACTCACTCTTATAGACTATAATTTTTCTCATATATAATCAAGTTGGGACATGAACCTAACGAATCAAACCATGTATAATTCAAGTTCAGCTCATTTAATTAATAAACTTAATTTTTCCGCTCAAATTCAACTCATTTGATTCATAAACCTAGTTCAACGATTTAATTATCGAACCAAATTTCAAACTATTTTCGAATTGGTTCGATTCATTGTCAACCCTATTCACATATAATAATAACCTTAATGACGAACGATCGTAAACAAAGTCGAAACCAAACTGTTTTGAGCCAACATAATTTGATATTTGACTATCTGAGTCTATCACCGGAAGCAACATCAATGTTTATTTCATGAATTGGCTCTCATTAGAGAAAATGAGAAATAAAAACAACAAAACTCTTTACAGAAAGCAGTATAACTTAGTTACTAATTACACTGACAATATACTGAACACTCAATCAAATCACAGCCAAACTAATCCATTTAAAGTCTAAACGTCTGAAAATCAGCAGCATTACAAGAAAAAAGATAGCTACTATATTTTCATTCTCAAACTTATAAAAAAAAAATTGTGGGACAAAAATGGCTCAAACCTCAGAAGGAACTAAGAAGCTTGACCAATATCAACACTTTTACACAACTGGAGGAGCAAAGAACCCTCCACTAAATCTATGAACCTAACACTGGTGGTAACAATAGGAAGTGTCACATGACATTTCTGAACCATAAGGACGCAGCCAAACTGCTAACAAACGAGTGTCACAACCTCAATCTAACTTTCCTAATTGATGTATACATGATCTGTAATCCATATATGTGTAACCTAAAAGCTATGATTTTATAAGAGGCTGAAGCCCATTACCTTCCCAGCCAAGCTTGAGCATTTGATCCACCACTTTCAAGCTTAACTGCAAGAAAAAAAGTTACAGCATTAAATGCATATACTTGAGACTGAAATATGTTGTGCGTATTTTGAGGGGAATGTACAAAATATATGAATACACGAGTCTCCTAATCAATCCCTAATTATCAACTAAGAAAGGAAAACTAAATATAAAATCAAGGTATAAAAACTCAACATCCTAACCAACACTAATCATAAATATAATATCTCAACACCTTTCATGCACAAGAAAGATACTTCATTGATATTTCACAAAGATACAAGAAAGATTTAACTTACAGATGGATCAGTGAAGATTATCAATTGTTTATCCAAAGTTGAAACCAAAAGATTTGTGTTATCCTGGTTTAGAGTTAAAGCTGTGATATCCTGCCCTTCTCCCAGTCTTAATACATGAGATACCTATAATAATTAGCATGCAAGAATGATTAGTATTGAAGAACAGTTTGCTAACGATGATAGTACAAGGTAATATTGACTAAATGTTGACTAATAACTAATAAGGCATGAGAAAATTGCCTTGTTTAATTAGAATTCAATTATTGTATTTGAAAGTTCAAATCTGCAGAACACTTATATGATGATTCTCCCAGTAGAAAAGGAAATAATGTTGCAAATTGTTGGCTTTTCCTGATATAATGCCTTTTCAAGGTGTATAAATATGATGAATGTAATAGAGTAATTTAATGTGAGATTAATGTAAAATTGTAATTTTATCTTTGACATCTTAATCATGTACCTCCAGAGTGTGCATATCCAGGAAGCAAACTGATGGTGATGGAAGATCTGTTCTGTTATTTTCGTCAGTTTCTTCTGATTCTGAATCAAAATCAACACCTGACTTATTCAACTGTGAATTTAAACTGTTATTGTACGTTCTACCATTTTCTAGAGAATTAACTCCGATCAAAGCACTTGTCCCATCAACAGAAATTTGCATGCAGCTGATACTGCAAAAGAAGGAGAATTGTGCTCTTGCAATTGGAGTACCGTTGAGAGTAAAGGTACTGAGAGTATGCTGTGATTCATTCCAAGTCATTACAACCCCTTCAGATGAAAGACAGACAATATGGGCCTCCACACCATCCAATCTTCTAATTAAACGTCCTCTTCTAATGGAGTGCAAGAGGACATCTGATGAATGAGAGCAAGAAACAACTATTCCGAGATTTGAGTTAACACAACAACTGATTATTTCACTGCGGTGCCCCCGAAGTACCTGTATAGGGCCCTCAATTCGACGTTTCCGATTCTTTTCAATCAAGTGTGATGAACTATTGCTGGTTGGAGATCGTGTGTCTGTCCCAGTGGAATGTTCTGATACGACATTTGAGTGAGACACGAGAATCCTATGTATTCTCCAGAGTAATACTGTTGTATCTCGGGATCCTGTGACTAGGTAGTTACTATCAGGTGAAAGACCAAGGCAAGTTACAGGAGCACAATGTCCATAAGCTGTTTCTAAGGTCTTAGCTCCATCTGATGATATCAGCCTAATGCTATTATCAGCATGCCCGCCTAATCAATCAGAAGTAAATACTTCAAATTATATGTCAAACACACAGCTCAGAATACAAGATGAAGTGCAAATTGCTAAAATTCTATGCAACAGATGACAGGACAGAATAAATATAATTTATAAAAAATAAAAAAAAACTATTTCCCAATAATATTTTAGTAATCATACACATCCAAGGCTTTGGACGTATTGCAATTCAAGTTAGCAATGCTATACCAATCAATTTTGAAACATTACAGTAAAGGCCGAAAATAAAATAAATATAAACAAAGCAACAAATTGTTCTGATTTAGAATTTTTTTATTTATTTACTAATGCTTCTTATACAACAAGAACAATCAAATCTTATCTCATTTAGTGAAGTCGGCTACATGGATCAAATTACGCCATAATGTTCTTCTTAAGAGTCCCACATCGGATAATATATGGTCTGAACATGTGTTTATAAGTGGGGGCAGTCCTCATTCTACCAACCGGTTTTGTAGGGTTGAGTTAGACCCAACCACATTTCTTAACATGGTATCAGAGTCACGTTTAAGATCCAGTGGACCACCTACTATGGTTTCCGTTATCGAACCACCTATCATTCATTTCCACGCTCCAGTTGTCTAGTCCTGAACGTGACGGGTGTGTTAAGAGTCCCACATCGGATAATATATGGTTTGAACATGTGTTTATAAGTAGGGGAAGTCCTCACTCGGTTTTGTAGGGTTGAGTCAGGCCCAACCACATTTCTTAACAGTTCTATCAAAGATCATGTTTCTACCCAATTCGTTAATCTCAAGATCTTTCTTTATAGTTTCTCTTGTAATTTTTCTAGGTCTTCCTCTACCTCTTAGTTTGATCTATTCTCCTTAATACAAAATCTACATGTTTTCTATCTACATGCCCAAATCACTCAAGTCTATTTTCCATCATCTTTTATACTATAGGTGTGACCCTAACACTCTCTCTATTATTGTCATTTTTAATCTTGTATCGTATAGTTTTATCGCATATCCAACGCAACATCCTTATCTCTACTATACTTACTTTATTCTCGTATTGGTTCTTAACCGTCCAACACTCGGTCTCGTACAACATCGCAGTCTTACCTCTATCCATAAAAATTTCCTTTAACTTGAGCGATATTTTCTTCACACATAAAACCCTTGAACCCCTCCTTTATTTCAACTATCCAGTTTGAATTCAATGGGTTACATCTCCTTCTATTTTTCCATCATTTTGTATGATGGACCCAAGATATTTACACCGACTGAATTGTGGAATGTTATAGTCTCCAACTTTCACCTTAAGGTTAAGAAAACTTCTTTTGCTAAACATACATTCGATATACTCCGTCTTACTTTTGCTTAGGCGAAAGCCAAACATTTCTAAGGTTCATCTTCAAGTCTTCAATCTCTCATTTAAATCCTCCGATTGTCTAAGTAGGACTATATCATCTAAAAAATATATATATATCTTGGTGCTAGTTCTAGGATGTATTCCGTGAATACAATAACAACCAAATCTTATCCCACTAAGTAGAGTCGGCTACATGGATCAACTTCCGTCATAATCTTCTATCCATGACCATATGTCTATTCAAATCGTTAATCTCGAGGTCTTTCTAAATAATTTCTCCTATAATTTTTTCAAGTCTTTCTCTACTTCTAGTTGTTTGACTTCTCTCCATCTACCACGAAATCTATAGGTCTCATCTCTACATGCTCTAACCACCTAAGTCTATTTTTCACCATCTTTATAGGTGTTACCCTAACACGCTCTCTAATGCTGTCATTTCTTATCTTATCTTGTCTAGTCTTACCACCTGAGTTATCTAATTCTTTCCTCTTTCACATGTCCACTTAGTTTCTTGTAGGCACACAAAATTGACTTTCCTCCTAAACATAATACCGATTATTTCCACATATTTCCCAATAAATGTGCCGATATTCTATGTTCGAAAAAGAATCCAAATCTCAAGACCTAACTTTATCACCCGCACCTGGTTAGTGTTCACGATCTTTTTAAGGTAAAGTATTACATATAATAAGAAAGAGGAGGGGTACAAAAACCCATCATACAAGAGATCAAAGATAAGATGTCACATGAAGTGCCAAAGAAAGGAAGCAACAACGAGCTAGCTAACGAGAAAAGGAGCCACGGGAGAAGAACCCACTCAACAACGCTCCACCCAAAAAGGAAGTCGGATCGAGCTTAGACCACCCAAACCACCATCAACATAATTGAGAATGTGGGAGCTCACACCCATTCACGAAAATATGGAAACTCTTGCTTATTTTTCACTGCATTCAAGCGGCGATGCAGCGACCTTTGCTCATTTGACACTGTACTCAAGTCATACAACGCATTGCTTACGGAAAACGACCTAGCAAACACATTACGTATTTGATCCATGTCATAGAGATTCAACAAGTTTTATGTTGTTGTCGACAACCTAACACAACTCTCTTCTTTTATCAGGGTTTGGGACCGGCTGGCTATGCATAGCAAAGCTAACATAGGCAGGATTTTACTTCTGATCTATATATATACTTAAAAAATCTCAATATTTGGTTGATAATTTGAATAAGCTAACATGGACTCATTTGGCGCAAAATTTTCAACACAAGTTTTGCAACATTTAGCTTTAGGAGCTACCCATACAATACAGAAAATGCTTTTCCTGTGCCTATAGATTATAATAATTTAGGATATTAAATATGACAATTATGCCTATGATTTCAGTGTTGAAGAAAAGCTTCATTAAATAATGATTGAGAAGATGTCTAGAATTCCTTCCATTATTGAGCTGAATATAGATAATTGAATTGATTGCTCTGTTGTTTTATCAGCTGCTTCTGTTATGGTATTGAAGTACAAATATTTAGAAGGGTAGAAGGACAATGGTATTTCTATCCAATTCATAGTACCTTGCTATTCTAGTAATTGCATATCCAGTTTTCTATCTGTTTTATTTTTCCATGACAAATACTAAGAACAATAGCAAATGCTACTTAGATAAACATTACAACGGAGGCGTCTAGAAAATCCTATGCTGCTGGTTCACGTCTAGGAGAGATTCCATATAATTGATAATTAGTTATCAATTATTTATCAATGTTGCAAGCAAGAGTTTAACCAATCACAAGACTTCTTTTCATAAAGTAAATATGAAGGCATCATATGCAAATAAACTCAGTTCTCTTAGATTTACCAGTAATAATTTCTCTGTCACATGTAATAGAAACGATAGCTTGGCTTCTAATTCCAGAGGCAGAGAATGCTACAGCTTGTGGGAATCGCCACTCTTCACCCGATGCAGCAGGTGCTTTGAACATACGCATAAGTGTACCACCAGCAGAGCCTGCTGTAACCTTTCTATGTTGAAAAAGAAAAGGAGTTCCATGGCCATCAGGTGTATTGGGTTGCCACCTATGTTGTGCAACACGCACTGCTGGTGCATTCATATCAACAACCACAACCGTATCTGAAGATGCATGAATGGAAGCCGCGGGAAGATTGCAACGTTCAGGTGATGGAACAACATAGGGCTTGACTTCATTTGGGTTGCGGAATATTGTCTGATATAAAAAGAAACATATGCATCAACAATGAAGCAGATGTGAAACTGAAGGGCATCTCATGACAAATTCATATTGTATTCACGTATATTTTACCATTGAACAGGTAACACTTTTAAAGATTAATAGTAACGATGAGTATTTATATTGTTTTACAAAAATTGTTCATCTAGATTACCGAATAGGTTTAAATATTAAACGAAAGTTGTTGGAGAGGATTTGAGAGAGGAACTCATCCTAAGGAAATGTTTCTAAAAAGTTACATTCCGAATTATGAATCTTTAAGTGGTGAACTAAGGTTTACATAGTACATGTAGTACTTAAAAGTTAGTTACAAGCTCTAACTAACTTGCAGTTTGAAATGGCAAGTCAGAATTTAACTAACAAACTGACTTCTTGGTCACATGTATCAGCTAGACACAGTAATATGTAAACAATTCAGTAAACTGTAGAGACTACAAAACATAAACCATACAATGTAAACTGTAAATTTCACTATTCAGATTAACAGGAAAAAAGTTCCAAGGGAATTGCCATTGGGTTTTGTCAACCCTAGTAATATATTCTCACTAGGTCTCTTTGAAGTCCTTATATTCACTTTATTTGTAACAAGCTTGGTGCATATGATTTATATGCACCAACTTGAGGAAAAGTTTAGGGAAGCATCTTCTATTTAGGGAGAATATAATCCATTTAGTGTTGTATATATTTGGTGTTTATTTGAAACGAGAAGAGAAGGGAAGGGAGGAGAGCACACTCGAGCATATATGCATGCTCCGTCAAGAACTCAAGACTCAAAATGTAATTTATCAATAAAAGCTTTCAAACCAAAAGAATCAATAGTTACCTGCAAATGCAGAACTTCTGCCAACGGCATTTTCTTCAAATGGGGAACGGTCAAAAGCTGGGACGGTGTTTGTCCAAAATATGCAATTTGATCTTGCGTGGCACGCTGCTGAACCTTTACTTATCATGTACAAAAGAAAATAGTCAGTTACATAAACATGGAAAAAACATCAATAAAGGAGGTTCCTTGCAAATGTTTTCCAAAATTCAATTTTAATATAAATTTCAGCTGCAAAACGCTTCCGCATATTATTTCCATAAAAATATTGTCATGTATGTTCATCTAATAGCTTATATTTTGAGATAGTTGGTTAATGCATGGTATTAGATCCCATATGATCCTAATCTAGAGTTTGACCGATTCTTCTTCCATTATTTTGATAAAAAAAAGTTGAATTTCCAGAAGATAGGCAAGGCAAGCCTATGCGTTGTGAGCGTTTCAAGCCCTACGGGCTCTGGCATGAGGGTTGTCTAAGAGATGCAATATAAACTCATTAGTGTCTTCACCAAACAGTTTAAGCTTTTGGGTTAGTTGTCCTTGACAATATCAAGACTTTATATGATAATTAAAGACTTTATAAGAAAATGCCTGCAGTACCAAATATCTCAAATAGATTCCAATCAAACCCCGCTCTAATTTGAAAGATAGTTTTCCGAGAAAAAAATCAACACCTCAAATTTTCTGCCTTCACTTTTAAAAGAACAAAAATAATATTGAATCGCTTAGTTTCATCCATAAGAAAATAGGAACAAAGCTGGACTCAGGAGTTAACGGGTCTGTTCCAAACACCAACCCTATCATCATTGCTGCCTGTGCTACTCCTTGGAGTATACCCCCATCGAAACGAATTATAAGCAAAAATAATTAATATTTATTGGAAGGAAAAATAAGCAAATATGAACTGCTTCTTTCCTCTTTAATGAGAGTATCTCTAAAATACTCTACATTTAATATAACTTTTTGTATTTACAATGACTCAATTTATTACTCTAAGAGAAACTTAGGCAATTGACTTACTTTTTTATTGAATTTGAACTGATTAAATGTGATCAAATACATTTCTTAAAATGCATAGTTTAGTCTACTTTTTGCATACTTCAATTAGGAGAGAATACCTCTCAAGTAAATACTTCTTGGAAACCGATGCTTCCTATGGGTATGGGCATAGGTTTAAAACCCGGACCATTTCGGCCGGTCCGATCGGTTGACATGTGGCGCATGTTATACAAGGTGTCACAACTCTTTCATCTTAAAGGTATATTATGTGTTGCTCTGGTTCTGAAAAAAGTTGGCATTTGTAGTGACGGTGTAAGGCAATGGCTTTCTTATGCAACAACTTGTTGGAAGCGTTGGGTGAATAATAAAGGTACATAATCCAAGAAAATGGAAGAAAACACAAGTAGAGAAAACAGAGATATCCCACCACATTGCCAGAAGGTGGTGGTTTCGGTCAATAGACTTGCACAATTATTTTTCTGGTGGTGGCTGATGGTGGCCAGAAAAAAGTTTCGAGTGCAGTAAGATACATACAATCATGGAGTTCAGAAATCGACAGTGGTGACTGGTAACCAAAGAAGGAGATGGATCATGGAAAAAGATAAGCATCATGAATAACAACATTATTATGATAGAGTTTCAAAGTTTAGAGAGCTGAATAACATAATAGTGATAGGATAAGTCACGGTTTGTACGGCTGTGATACCATATTGAAGGTATGGCAGACTTCAGATAGAGAAGCACAGAAGAGAAACAAATAAATACTTTGAATCATAATCATGGTTTGATGATAATTCAAAGAACTATGCACCAAACTTTGTTTATACTAATTATAGACAACTCATTCAAATCAGTTAGGGAAACAAATTAATAGTAATGGAAAAATATGAAAACCGATCCTGAGATAATCTAAGATATTCTATGATAAAATTATGATACTATAAGATACTTTCTTATTATTTAACAAATTAGTTATGCCATCTATATCAAACACGACTGAGTATTATGTTAGACCTTAAGAATTACTAGGAACCAAAAATGAATGTGACTGTTCCATTCTATCATAGTTACTTTTTATTAGCAATTACTGTTTCTAATATTAACATTTATTTGGAGTGTGTGAATAAAATGAGGAAACCGAAGGTTAGATGGATCATCCGGGAAACTAGAAGAGAATCATGTATTTATAACATGGATTGCTTTGCATTATTGATTGACTCGGAGTAGGATACATACATGAAATATAATTTAGTATAACTATAGTGAAGAAGGGAATCATCAAATATCAACTAAGAAGAAATGTGTCATTTTTTAATGAGCTTTCTGAGGGGTGGCATTTTACTCGGACAAATAATTGAGTTGAAAATATGGAGAAAAAAGGAGACATACTGGGTCAGAGATTTTATCAATGTCCACCGTCCCTTCATAGGTAATATAAAAGAAAACATTATTTGCTGCAACGGCTTCTTTTCCCCGTTGTTTATACCTGCATGGTCCAACTAATTGATGAAACAAAAAGTACAATACAAAGGAACTATTATAAAATGCATATTTCATAAAAATAGTTATAAAAATAGTGGTGTAGCAAACTTATGAAAAAGAGGAAAACATTAAAATGATAGGAGGAAGCAGTCTGGAGCAGGGGCAAACATCAAATGAACACCCTAAAAACGGGGTGAAACTGAAAGAAGTTAGAAGCCTACCCAAATATAAGATCAATCCACTCATGTAAATGAGAAGATACGTATTCACTCTCCAAAGCCTTCCGATGCTTATGAATAAAATCAATTGGATTTTCAGCCCAAGCAGGAAGTTTTACAGTATCTGGAATGGCAGAAATGAGCTATTAACCATGGTTTGCATTTTGCATTGAGTATACAATAAAGTCAAACTAGTGCAGAAAATTTTAATTAATATACCAAGCTTTCCTCCCAATTGTGTTGTGCCAAAATCAATTGAATTTTCATTTGTGAGAACTTCAGGTTGGTAAAATAGCTCAGGAACCTAAAAAAGCATAAATGAGGAAAATCATTATGATATAAGTTAAATAAAACCATGATAAGAATTAATATTAATAAAAGCATTAAATCTTGTTAACAATATTAAGAAGCTAGCCAAGGCATATCAACCAGTAATTTTTTATAAAGAATATACATACCAATTCCTTCACATCACT